>NC_091355.1:245622-273122 GCF_038502225.1 Cherax quadricarinatus
TCATACTCAACAATAACCCATAAATTCATGTTATCGTTTCACTTGTGTATCTGGTGAAGAGGATCCCAGAAGGGGATCCAAATACACAGATCAGTTCATCTCCTGAGTGCCTGTCTCCAAGTGGGATTTCAATGAGCATTGACAAGTATACACTACATCTTAGTTTTTCATTCTCCTTCAGTTAATTAACTCCAGTACAGTTCTGGAGAGCTTGCAATACCTGGAGCCGCATTTATGCCTTTATCCAGGAGTGACTTACCTACTGGCCTGGAGTTTTAGTAGCCTTGGGTTGAAATCGCACCAATTCCGTGATTTCTTTTGTACACGAGATTTCGATATTTTTGGGGGTGGCCGTATTTGGAATTTTTCTTTCTGTTAATCCCACTAATCCCACAAGAGTATAATTTGCACATTTTAGGTTCCCGTTGGCTGAGAATTTTGTGGCCTCGGAGTTCCCAAGTGTACCTTAGCTGGTATTTCTAGGCGAGCATCTGCCTAGAGTCTTAGCAGACGAAGGATCAACCCTCCGCCACGTCTTGCGTTAAATGACCTACGTGGGTTTAGCGCTTAACATGAATGATTTATCTACGGCTTAGCCAGAACTAACGCTTGACGGCATCACCGCGGACACCAGTGCTACCACTAGCTTCACTAAAACCAACTTCTATAAAAGTTCCCCTAGAACCAACAGAATCTTCAGCATGAGCATCACAGGTACTAGTACCAGGACCAACACCAGAAATGGCTCCAGTATGAGCTCCAGATCCACCAGGGAGACCAGAACCACTGGTACCAGCACCAGTACTAGTACCAGCACCAGTACTAGTACCAGCACCAGTACTAGTACCAGCACCAGTACTAGTACCAGGACCAGTACTAGTACCAGGACTAGCACCAGGACCAACACCAGAAACTGTTCCAGCATCAGTTCCAGATCGACCAGGACCACTAGAACCACTGGCTCCAGCACCAGTTTTGGCGAAAGCTTGGACACATGTGCAATATCTGGGTATCTTTATTTGTAGACGTTTCGCCAACCAGTAGTTTTACATCTACAAATAAAGATACCGAGATATTGCACATGTTGTTTAATTCCTCATCTTGTTGGTACTGTATACCATTCATATACCAAAAATTTTGGTACTGAGAGTAAGGATTTCAACGCTCTCGACTTGGGTTACTCCATTGGTGTTACTCCTGCTGTCAATCTCCTTTTGCTATCCTGTACCAGATTATTCTTGATCTTTGTGACAAGTTTTCCCAGGATAAAGCAAGGCCAGTGTCTTGGTAATTATAAGAATAACCCAGTGTCTCGGTAATTTTAAGAATAATCCAGTGTCTCGGTAATTTTAAGAATGATCCAGTGTCTTGGTAATTTTAAGAATAATCCAGTGTCTTGGTAATTTTAAGAATAATCCAGTGTCTTGGTAATTTTAAGAATAATCCAGTGTCTTGGTAATTTTAAGAATAATCCCGTGTCTTGGTAATTTTAAGAATAATCCAGTGTCTTGGTAATTTTAAGAATAATCCAGTGTCTTGGTAATTTTAAGAATAATCCAGTGTCTTGGGAATTTTAAGAATAATCCAGTGTCTCGGTAATTTTAAGAATAATCCAGTGTCTTTCTCACACCTCCGGATAATATGCCTCCGGATGGGCACAGAAAGACTGGATTTTGTAATCCAGTCTTTCTGTACCCATCAGACACACCTATATTTTAGAATTACCTTAGTTTCGCATAACAGGAAAGGACACAGTGGTTTGATTATTCGGCCCACACACTGTAGATAATTATCCTGGTTTTAAATAGTTATGTGGCTGAAACGATTGGTGGTAGATGTGGTCGGGATATGGGTTAATGAGAATGGTATGGGGAGGATATGGATGGGTGAGTATGGGGTAGTGGGCAGGTGAAAGGAAAATGGAGTGACGTGTTCGTGTGTGTGTGTGTGTGTGTGTGTGTGTCTGAGTCTATGTTCTCATCTGTTTGTGGTTTTAATGTCTAACCACAGCTCCTGGGCCCCGCCTCTTCTTTGGTCGCTACTAGGTCCACTCTCTCTCCCTGCTCGAAGAGCTTTATCGTACCTCTTCTTGTGTGTGTGTGTGTGTGTGTGTGTGTGTGTGTGTGTACTCACCTAATTGTACTCACCTAATTGTGGTTGCAGGGGTCGAGACTCAGCTCCTGGCCCCGCCTCTTCACTGATCGCTACAGGATCCTTTCTCTCTCTGCTTCCTGAGCTTGGTCATACCTCTTCTTAAAACTATGTATGGTTCCTGCCTCCACTACTTCACTTGCGTGTGTGTGTGTGTGTGTGTGTGTGTGTGTGTGTGTGTGTGTGTGTGTGTGTGTGTGTGTGTGCCCGTGAGATTTAGATTTTTTAGATTTTACCGCCGGAGCGCCTAGCTTGTGCATGTGTGTGCCAGTGAAATAAAAAAAGAGAATTTCAGGCGAAAAGAGACGGGACAGAGAAGGTAGGAAGGGAAGGGGCAAGAGAAAGAGGGAAGGGAGAAGGTAGAGAGGAAGTAAGGGAGGGTTTAAAGAGGGAGAAGAAAGGGAAGGATTGAGGGAGAAGAGAGGAGAGAGAGAGAGAGAGAGAGAGAGAGAGAGAGAGAGAGAGAGAGAGAGAGAGTGAGGGAGGGAGGGAGGGTAGGCGTTGGAGGTGGTTGGCAGGAGGACGTGGGGCTTATCCCCTAAGGTATTGATTTCCCACTGCCGTCCCCCATTCACAGATAATGTACCTTGTTTGGCTCTCCCAGCCAGGCTCGCACTAGCCAGGAATGGGAACACGGTTGAGAAACAGCACCAGGAAGCAGGTAGGCAGGGAGGCAAACAAGGAAGAAGGTTGGCAGGGAAGGAATCAGGCAGCAGGCAAGCATACAGACAAGGAGGCAAGCAGGCAGGCAGGCAGGCAGGCAGCAGGTTGTAAGGGAAGAAATCAGGCAGGCAGGGAGTCAGTCATGCAGGAAATTTAAGAATTATACAACAGAATTTGACATAAGAACAAAAAACAAGACCCTCACGGCAACACGCTCGTGTGTACTACTACTATTACTAACATTCTGGGCCTTAGAACACGCTAGTGCTCCTGTCTAGCGGTCAGAGGACGGAGGATGGAGCCTCCAGCACTCCTTGAGCAGACTGGCCATCACGGATTTGAAGAAAACCTACGTCTCATGAAGTACAGACTGGGAACACCACTTGTCATCGTAGCAAGAAGCTGCTGGGTGCTGCACTTGGCACTACCAGCACCACAGGATAGCTGCTCGTTTTTATAGGCAACGAGACCCAGCATAAATTTAGTGAGTAGACAAATGAGAGGAGAAGCAGCAGGCGGCTGTGGCCAACAAGAAGCTGACTTAAAGACAGGAACGTCAGCACGGTTACTTGGGAGAGCAACAAGGAGGAATCCAACATGGGAGAAGATACCAAGATGTTTGTCTAGGCGTTACGTAACTTTGACAAAACTCCTGGAGAGTGAAATTTTGCCACAATAAAATATCACATTAATTGCATCTGTGTCCTTTTACGTATCATTTTTCCGGTACTTCTACCATTATTACTAAGATGCCAAGATAACAGAAAACCAACAGGGGGTACAGGAAGGTACTAAAAAGGACAAAGAATCAACAGGAAACACATGGCCCGGTGTAAACAGAGAGCTGAGAGGTATTAGCAAAACACGACAACAAAACGTTTAACAAGCTTCCGTTGAACAGTCGTATGACAAGAGGGTAGTAACACCCTAGATGGTTGCTGTCTGCCAACATACGTCTCTGCATGGTTCCTGTCTGTCAGCCTACTTCCCTGGATGGTTGCTGTCTACCAACCTACCTTCCTGGATGGTTCCTGTCTACCAACCTACCTCCCTGAATGCTTCCTGTCTACCAACCTACCTCTGTGGATGGTTCCTGTCTACCAACCTACCTCCCTGGATGGTTCCTGTCTACCAGCCTACCTCCCTGGATGGCTCTTGTCTACCTACCAGGTACGGAATGATATAAAATATTACCTATGTTGTTATAACGAGAAAGAATAAGCCATGAATACTGCCAGAGTGCAACACATTTAGCAGGCTCCCATTTCACACCCATAGCAGGAGGGTAGTACCTCCCTCGAGGATAAAGTTGCGACACTCAGGAACATGCTCTCAAGGAACTGTTTACGGATAATCGTGTAGTATTTGCTTCGCCAAATCATAATCACACGCTGGATCAGATATCTTCCATGAGGAGGAAAAAATACCTAAATCCTAAAAACATTATAAAGGAGAAACACTGCAGGAGGCCTACTGGCCCATATTAGGCAGGTCCTTCTCCATCCCAAACCCACTAACAAATATATTCGCCTAACCCATTATCAACGCTACCTAAGCTTAGAATATATTTTTATTAACTTTATAGTACTACTGTCTTCCAGTTATGTCCTTGAATTTGTATTGATAAAGCCACTGGTTGGCGAAACGTCTACCGAAATGGCATTGTATACCATTCATGTACAACCCTATTAACTCATGTGCAAGTCTCATTATTATTCAATCCACCTTACTCATATATTTATCAAACCTAAATTTAAAGCTACCGAAGGTTTTAGCTTCAGTAACCGTACAAGGTAGACTGTTCCACTTATCGACTAATTTCCTCTTTCCGACACAAATTATTATTATCCTCTCACGCTATAGGTAGCCACATCCTTTCTCAATCTTAATTAATAACGCTGAGGACATTAGAGAGAGACGAAAAAATATAAGATTTTGATCTATTCGATAAGGTTTCCAAACTGGAGTTATTTCACATCGACCAATGTGATATTGGATTTGGTTCTCATATTGAAAACAATAATGTGAAAGGAATTTACAGCAATGTAATCATCTCTGCTTTCCAGTCGAACGATTCAAAAGGAGAAATTGAGAGAAACAATATTTTAAGTCCTGTCAACCTGCAATGTAATCAGACTGACAGGTACCATCCACCTCAGTGGATACATGTGCACAGAAAGGAACATGTCTCTCACTGTGTATATAATGAGAGTCTCTTATCATTCTTATTTTAGGAATTAAGTTTTCTTGATCGATGGTGTACACGCGATTTGCAAAGTTTTAATTCTTCAACAGACTTTGAGATCATCATTGCTCCTGACAAACAGAACACACAACAAACTAGCCATTACCATCCACAGGACGGGATGTACATTAAACTAGCCACTAATATTAAGAGGACGGGATGCACATTAAACTAGCTACTGCCATAAAGAGGACGAGATGCACATTAAACTAGCCACTACCATCCACAGGACGGGATGTACATTAAACTAGCCACTACCATAAAGAGGACGGGATGCACATTAAACTAGCCACTACCATCCACAGGACGGGATGCACATTAAACTAGCCACTGCCATAAATAGGACGGGATGCACATTAAACTAGCCACTACCATCCACAGGACGGGATGTACATTAAACTAGCCACTACCATAAAGAGGACGGGATGCACATTAAACTAGCCACTACCATCCACAGGACGGGATGCACATTAAACTAGCCACTACCATCCACAGGACGGGATGCACATTAAACTAGCCACTACCATCCACAGGATGCATGCAGTCTCAGTAGACAAGCCGCTGGTGCGGCAGAACTCAAACGTCAGTCGAGAATAAATAATCGCTTAAAGTCAATTTGCTTACAAAGAGGAAAGAGTAACAATGGACAACACGTAGCATTAATTTTATAGGCAATACCCGTGGGTCTGAAGGGACTGCTCAATGAAGTGCTTACACTGGTCACACGGCTTGAAGGTCCCCTCACAAACTTCGTAATTTCCTCTATAAGAAACAGTGACATTGCAACTCACTGTGAAAAAATGCATCAGAAGCATTACTGAAATTAAATTTCACATGCTAGATGCATTCGTTTAAAAAAATTACTTCTGAAAACGATTCCAACATTATAGAGATAACTGAAACTTTGCTTAGCAAAGAAGAAAAACAATCTAAAAAAATGCTATTATTTAATTCACCTTTTTTAAAAGATATGAAAATATATCTGGCTATGTAGTCATGTTTCTCGTGACGTCATACGTAAAACACAATATTAGAAGTTCTCAAATAAAAAAAGTGTCGACTCTACAGTGTGTGCATATAGAGACCCACAGCCTCGGGGGGGAAATCTAGTTGTGAACACAGAATAATACTTCAGAAATTAGTAAATTATATAGTCAGTTTGCACATACACACGAAGATGTGTGTACCTCTCCATGTATGTTTGAAATGTGTGCCCGCACACACACACACACACACACATACACACACATACACACACACCAAGGGAGGTCTGCAACAAAAGGCACAATTACGTATCATTTGTGACATTAATGACTAAAATGTCGCATCGGCTGCACCTGGGACCAGCCTGCCTTGTGTTGACACTCAAGACGAGAGAGAGAGAGAGAGAGAGAGAGAGAGAGAGAGAGAGAGAGAGAGAGAGAGAGAGAGAGAGAGAGAGAGAGAGAGAGAGAGATGTACCTATGACCAATTTCGAGAATTCTTCTTGCTTCACAGCCCGCTTTAAGAACAAGCTTCCTTCTTTCTTGATCAGCTAGGCAGTTGCTGAGCAGTCCTAAGGCCCACACACGTATCACAATCTGGCTGATCTAGTACTTTAAGCAAGTAGCAGTCCAATTTCCCTTGAAAACCTGTTTTTCCATTATTATGGCAATATTTCTTTTATCTGCTGGAAGCAAGTTGAAGAATCTTTGACCACGGATGTTGACACAGTGTTCTCTTAATGCGACCATAGCTCCTCTGCTTTCATCAGGTCTATTGTATAGTACATTTCCTGCCATCTCTTTCACTCTAGTAGGTTGTTGTAGGAGAGTGTAGGTGAGGAAACACGCACTTAAGTTGTACATGTATGGTATACAGTACAACAAATGAAGAATTAGACACATGTGCAACAAGTACGTACCTTTGTTGTAGACGCTTTGCCATCCAGTGGCTTTATCAATACAAATTCAAGAACATAATTGGAAAGTCACTGGATGGCGAAACGTCTACAACAAAGGTACCTAGATGTTGCATATGTGTCTGATTCTTCTTCAGGCTCTCAAGTACCTTATGCACGTTATCAAGTCTCTCTCCCTCTCCTCTACCTCCCGTGCTCTTGGCTGTGTTTATTCTGCACTTCCTCTCTTGTCTCTCACCTCTCACTGGCTGCTGGGTTTGGAGCTACAGCACTTTCCCTTACTGTGATTGGCTGCTGGGATAGGATCACAGCACTTATCTTTGCTGTGATTGGCTGTTGGGTCAAAGGTCACAGCATTTACCCTTGCTGTGACTCTGATGGGTTAGGGGGTCACAGTACTCTTGTTATGAATGGCTGTCTAGTGCTTGAGGGCCTCACTCAAGACTATCATTAAAGAATGGTGCAGTAAATAACTTCCTCTGAACATTGAAGTTTATTTTTTCTCTCCTCTTACTCATTTATCGTCTCATGTGAGTCTTCTAAGTTATTCTTACTCTCCATTCTCATTGCACCTTTTATCAGATGCATCTCTCTTCGTAATTTCTATCTCCATTCCCCTTCCACCTTTTATTAGATGCTTGTCTATTATTCCCTTCTATCTGCACTTACCTTGTGTTTCTCCGCCTCGCGTGGTTCATTGTTGTTCCTCTTCATTATCTCTACTTCACTCCCTACGTCTCTTTCTCATCCTGTGATTATTGTTGGACCCTGTGTTTACGCCTCTCCTCCTATCACCTGTCTCCTCTCGTGCTTTCTTTCATCTCTTACCCTTTTATTCTCTCTCTCTCTCTTTCTCTCTCTCATAGTATATTCCAAAAATGGGAAGAATTACCCAGGAATCCATCATCAGAAATGGTCCAAGTCGGCCCGAAACGTCGTGCTAAGCTCCTCTTTCCTATGTGCGGGTTATTTCTGTATTGTTCCAGTCACGGTATTGCACCTTTTGGTTATTTTTAGTCAGTTATTATTGCACTAAGTGACTCTTAGGGTAACTCGGACACGCACCAGGCACCAGAAATGACCCTGACTGGCTACAGTAATTTTCAATATTACTTTCATTAATATCACAGACTTAGCAGTGTGGTGGACTGACTTCCTGCCACAGAAATTCAACATCATGACTGTGTATGTGGAAATCCATGGCAGGGAGAACATAAATGTGATGTACCTCAGGGCTCACTTTTTGGTCCAGTCCTTTTTACAATGCACGTGAATGATTTTTGAGGAAAAGTTATTATTATATATATCAAAATTCTAGGAAAATACAATTTTTGGGGGGAGGGGAAAATGCAGCTTCATAATCAAAGATTTGGAAGACAAATTTCAGCGTAGACAAGTGCAAAGTAATTAATTTGGCTTAAAAGTCTCTAATACTAACGGACCAGCAAAGGGTATTTTTAGTAATTGTATAAGATTTCAATAATCTAGTAAAAAATGCCTAAATGCTAGCAACACAGCTATTACAATGCTAGCAACACAGCTATTACAATGCTAGCAACACAGCTATTACAATGCTAGCAACACAGCTATTACAATGCTAGCAACACAGCTATTACAATGCTAGCAACACAGCTATTACAATGTTAGCAACACTGCTATTACAATGCTAGCAACACAGCTATTATAATGCTAGCAACACAGCTATTACAATGCTAGCAACACAGCTATTACAATGTTAGCAACACAGCTATTACAATGCTAGCAACACAGCTATTACAATGTTAGCAACACAGCTATTACAATGCTAGCAACACAGCTATTACAATGTTAGCAACACAGCTATTACAATGCTAGCAACACAGCTATTACAATGTTAGCAACACAGCTATTACAATGCTAGCAACACAGCTATTACAATGTTAGCAACACAGCTATTACAATGCTAGCAACACAGCTATTACAATGTTAGCAACACAGCTATTACAATGCTAGCAACACAGCTATTACAATGCTAGCAACACAGCTATTACAATGCTAGCAACACAGCTATTACAATGCTAGCAACACAGCTATTACAATGCTAGCAACACAGCTATTACAATGCTAGCAACACAGCTATTACAATGCTAGCAACACAGCTATTACAATGTTAGCAACACAGCTATTACAATGCTAGCAACACAGCTATTACAATGTTAGCAACACAGCTATTACAATGCTAGCAACACAGCTATTACAATGTTAGCAACACAGCTATTACAATGCTAGCAACACAGCTATTACAATGTTAGCAACACAGCTATTACAATGCTAGCAACACAGCTATTACAATGCTAGCAACACAGCTATTACAATGCTAGCAACACAGCTATTACAGTGTTAGCAACACAGCTATTACAATGCTAGCAACACAGCTATTACAATGCTAGCAACACAGCTATTACAGTGTTAGCAGCACAGCTATTACAATGCTAGCGACACTGCTATCACAGTGTTAGCAACACAGCTATCACAGTGCTAGCAACACAGCTATCACAGTGCTAGCTTTCATAGCTAGAGACTTCAAACACAAAAACACCAGACTAAAGACTGACTCACTTTTAGGTACTTGTTAGATTACATCTAGAATATGTCGTCTAGTTTTGGCCTCTAAATTATGTGAAAGAAAAAGATATACTTGAGAGGTACAGAGAAGAGCTACCAAGCTGGTACCATCACTGGAGAGGTACAGAGAAGAGCTACCAAGCAGGTACCATCACTGGAGAAGTACAGAGAAGAGCTACCAAGTTGGTACCATCACTGGAGAGGTACAGAGAAGAGCTACCAAGCTGGTACCATCACTGGAGAGGTACAGAGAAGAGCTACCAAGCAGGTACCATCACTGGAGAAGTACAGAGAAGAGCTACCAAGTTGGTACCATCACTGGAGAGGTACAGAGAAGAGCTACCAAGCTGGTACCATCACTGGAGAGGTACAGAGAAGAGCTACCAAGTTGGTACCATCACTGGAGAGGTACAGAGAAGAGCTACCAAGCTGGTACCATCACTGGAGAGGTACAGAGAAGAGCTACCAAGTTGGTACCATCACTGGAGAAGTACAGAGAAGAGCTACCAAGTTGGTACCATCACTGGAGAGGTACAGAGAAGAGCTACCAAGCTGGTACCATCACTGGAGAGGTACAGAGAAGAGCTACCAAGCTGGTACCATCACTGGAGAGGGTACGGAGAAGAGCTACCAACCTGGTACCATCACTGTAGAGGGTACAAAGACGAGCTACCAAGCTGGTACTATCACTGGAGACGTACAGAGAAGAGCTACCAAGTTGGTACCATCACTGGAGAGGTACAGAGAAGAGCTACCTAGCTGGTACCATTACTGGAGAGTGTATATAGAAGAGCTACCAAGTTGGTACCATGACTGGAGAGGTACAGAGAAGAGCTACCAAGTTGGTACCATCACTGGAGAGGTACAGAGAAGAGCTACCAAGCTGGTACTATCACTGGAGAGGGTACAGAGAAGAGCTACCAAGTTGGTACCATCACTGGAGAGGTACAGAGAAGAGCTACCAAGCTGGTACCATCACTGGAGAGGTACAGAGAAGAGCTACCAAGTTGGTACCATCACTGGAGAGGTACAGAGAAGAGCTACCAAGTTGGTACCATCACTGGAGAGGGTACAGAGAAGAGCTACCAAGCTGGTACCATTACTGGAGAGTGTACAGAGAAGAGCTACCAAGCTTACCAAGCTGCTACCATCACTGGAGAGGTACAGAGAAGAGCTACCAAGCTGCTACCATCACTGGAGAGGTACAGAGAAGAGCTACCAAGCTGGTACCATCACTGGAGACGTACAGAGAAGAGCTACCAAGCTGGTACCATCACTGGAGACGTACAAAGAAGAGCTACCAAGTTGGTACCATCACTGGAGAAGGTATGGTACCAGGCTGGTACCATCACTCAGAAACAAGCCATATTAACAAAGATTAAGATCACTCAGTATTTTACCACTCAGTACAGGAAGACCATAAACTGTCAGTCATACCATAAATATATTGAATATTTTTAATACTCAAGAACCGAGAACCATTTGATATGTATAAATCCATATGGTGTATTTCCCCCCCCCCCTGGCCTCACGTCGGCAGTGTCCGGAGGGAGTGGAGGTAGGGAGAGAGCCTTCTGCTTTACCACTCTTGCCTTCAACATCCAAATAATATATGACAGTCTTTTATCTAGATAAGGACCTTTCTTAATAACCTCGGCATGACTCACTCACTCTCTCTCTCTCTCTCTCTCTCTCTCTCTCTCTCTCTCTCTCTCTCCCACCATTCATAGTGACTTCAATGCTATCTCTCATTTAATCCTAATGATTCTCTCTACCAATAGACTCAAGATTTTCTCACAAGTTCTGTGACCATTGACCTGACGTTTACTCAAGAGAAGGTGACCTTTGACCTGACCTTTATTCTAGGGAAGGTTACCTTTGACTTGACCTTTAAAGGAAGGTGATCTTTGACCTGACCTTCATTTTAGGGAAGGTGACCTTTGACCTGACCTTCACTCCAGGGAAGGTGACCTTTGACCTGACCTTCACTCCAGGGAAAGTGACCTTTGACCTGACCTTCACTCCAGGGAAAGTGACCTTTGACCTGACCTTCACTCCAAGGAAAGTGTCCTTTGACCTGACCTTCACTCCAGGGAAGGTGACCTTTGACCTGACCTTCACTCCAGGGAAGGTAACCTTTGACCTGACCTTCGCTCCAGGGAAGGTGACCTTTGACCTTACCTTCACTCCAAGGAAAGTGTCCTTTGACCTGACCTTCACTCCAGAAAAGGTGACCTTTGACCTGACCTTCACTCCAGGGAAGGTTACCGTTGACCTGACCTTCACTCCAGGGAAAGTGTCCTTTCACTTGACCTTCACTCCAGGGAAGGTGACCTTTGATCTGACCTTCACTCCAGGGAAGGTGACCTTTGACCTGACCTTCACTCCAGGGAAGGTGACCTTTGATCTGACCTTCACTCCAGGGAAGGTGACCTTTGACCTGACCTTCACTCCAGGGAAGGTGACCTTTGACCTGACCTTCACTCCAGGGAAAGTAACCTTTGACCTGACCTTCACTCCAGGGAAGGTGACCTTTGACCTGACCTTCACTCCAGGGAAGGTGACCTTTGACCTGATCTTCACTCCAGGGAAGGTGACCTTTGACCTGACCTTCACTCCAGGGAAGGTGACCTTTGACCTGACCTTCACTCCAGGGAAGGTGACCTTTGACCTGACCTTCACTCCAGGGAAGGTGACCTTTGACCTGACCTTCACTCCAGGGAAGGTGACCTTTGACCTGACCTTCACTCCAGGGAAGGTGACCTTTGACCTGACCTTCACTCCAGGGAAGGTGACCTTTGACCTGACCTTTACTCCAGGGAAGGTGACCTTTGACCTGACCTTCACTCCAGGGAAGGTGACCTTTGACCTGACCTTCACTCCAGGGAAGGTGACCTTTGACCTGACCTTCACTCCAGGGAAGGTGACCTTTGACCTTACCTTCACTCCAAGGAAAGTGTCCTTTGACCTGACCTTCACTCCAGAAAAGGTGACCTTTGACCTGACCTTCACTCCAGGGAAGGTTACCGTTGACCTGACCTTCACTCCAGGGAAAGTGTCCTTTCACTTGACCTTCACTCCAGGGAAGGTGACCTTTGATCTGACCTTCACTCCAGGGAAGGTGACCTTTGACCTGACCTTCACTCCAGGGAAGGTGACCTTTGACCTGACCTTCACTCCAGGGAAGGTGACCTTTGACCTGACCTTCACTCCAGGGAAGGTGACCTTTGATCTGACCTTCACTCCAGGGAAGGTGACCTTTGACCTGACCTTCACTCCAGGGAAGGTGACCTTTGACCTGACCTTCACTCCAGGGAAGGTGACCTTTGACCTGACCTTCACTCCAGGGAAGGTGACCTTTGACCTGACCTTCACTCCAGGGAAAGTGTCCTTTGACCTGACCTTTACTCCAGGGAAGGTGACCTTTGACCTGACCTTCACTCCAGGGAAGGTGACCTTTGACCTGACCTTCACTCCAGGGAAGGTGACCTTTGACCTGACCTTCACTCCAGGGAAGGTGACCTTTGACCTGACCTTCACTCCAGGGAAGGTGACCTTTGACCTGACCTTCACTCCAGGGAAGGTGACCTTTGACCTGACCTTCACTCCAGGGAAGGTGACCTTTGACCTGACCTTCACTCCAGGGAAGGTAACTTTTGACCTGACCTTCACTCCAGGGAAGGTGACCTTTGACCTGACCTTCACTCCAGGGAAGGTGACCTTTGACCTGACCTTCACTCCAGGGAAGGTGACCTTTGACCTGACCTTCACCCCAGGGAAGGTGACCTTTGACCTGACCTTCACTCCAGGGAAGGTAACCTTTGACCTGACCTTCACTCCAGGGAAGGTGGCCTTTGACCTGACCTTCACTCCAGGGAAGGTAACCTTTGACCTGACCTTCACTCCAGGGAAGATGACCTTTGACCTGACCTTCACTCCAGGGAAAGTGTCCTTTCACTTGACCTTCACTCCAGGGAAGGTGACCTTTGACCTGACCTTCACTCCTGGGAAGGTGACCTTTGACCTGACCTTCACTCCAGGGAAGGTGACCTTTGACCTGACCTTCACTCCAGGGAAGGTGACCTTTGACCTGACCTTCATTCCTGCTGATATTTACTCTCTGACCAGCAAATTACCCTACGAGGGGAGGTTGATTTGATTGATGGTAAAGCTCTTTTGATCCAAGGAGGTGGACCTACCCTCCTCTTCCTTGGATCAAACGTTATTTTCTCCCTTTCTCAGGTCGTTGCACGTCCTGTGCGGGTTTAGCGCTTCCCAATAAATATGATGCCAGCGTATAATGTTGCTAAAAGGAGGAATAAGAGTAGCAGAGAAAAGGAAGAGGAAGAACAGGAAGAGGAGGAGGAGGAGGAGGAGAAGCAGGAACATCAGGATAAAGAGGAGGAGGAGGAGGAGGAAAAGAAGAAAGAGCAGTCGAAGCAGAAAGATCAAGAAGAAGAAAGAGAAAAGTTGACAGCCAATCAGAAGACAAAGTTAAATAATAGTCAACTATGGCTTGAAAACGTCAACTGTTGGATGAACAGCAGAAACAGCAGCAGCAGGAACAATAGGAACAGCAGGAGGAGGAGGCAGCAGGTGCTCAAGCAAACGAAAAGGAAACAGCAACAGCAGAAATAACAGGAACAGCAGGAGGAGGAGGCAGCAGGTGCTCAAGCAAACGAAAAGGAAACAGCAACAGCAGGAATAACAGGAACAGCAGGAGGAGGAGGCAGCAGGTGCTCAAGCAAACGAAAAGGAAACAGCAACAGCAGAAATAACAGGAACAGCAGGAGGAGGAGGCAGCAGGTGCTCAAGCAAACGAAAAGGAAACAGCAACAGCAGGAATAACAGGAACAGCAGGAGGAGGAGGCAGCAGGTGCTCAAGCAAACGAAAAGGAAACAGCAACAGCAGAAATAACAGGAACAGCAGGAGGAGGAGGCAGCAGGTGCTCAAGCAAACGAAGGGAAAACAGCAGCAGTTAACAGCGCTCGTTAAGACAAGTTCCACCAGTGACGGAGGAAAGAAGAAAGTGTGAAATCATGTCGCGGTGTTCTGGAGGCGATATCAGAGAACACTGAGTGCAATCAGTTAAGGCACGTTAAAGTTCACTGTGTGTGTGTGTGTGTGTGTGTGTGTGTGTGGGAAAGAACGAGAGAGAGAAAGAGAGTGAGAGAGAGAGACGAGGGGGGCGGCGAGCAGGCGAAACAGGCTGGTAGACCAATAACATTAAAATATCGGAGGGAGTAGTTAGGCCAGAGCGAGGCAGACAGAGCTGACGCAAGAGACAGGAACGACCCTAGGTATGCAGGCAGACAGGTAGGCAAGCTGGCAGATAGGTAGGTAAGCAGGCACGCAGGCAGGTAGGCAGGCAGGCAGGCAGGCAGCCAGGCAGGCAGGCAGGCAGGCAGGCAGGCAAGCATGGAGGCAGATAGTCAGGCAGGCAGGCAGAGAGGCAGATAGGCAAGCAGGCAGGCAGGCAGGCAGACAGGCAGGCAGGCAGGCAGGCAGGCAGGCAGGCAGGCAGGCAGGCAGGCAGGTAGACACCACGATGACAAAAGAACATGCAAGCGGGCGGTCATATGATCAAGCCAAGACTCACACGCAAGGCTGCCACCAGCTCCTCCTTCTCTACCTTCCTATACTTTAAGATCCCCTAAGGTCAGCTTTGTCATCTTTAAGGTCATCCTCATGTTCCTCACGGACACCTAAATTTCCAGTCCGGATGCTGTTAGAAGATTCTTTAAAATCTATAAAGAATATTCGGTAAGTTTTTCAATCACGATACATCTGTCGCGTGTCTCTTAATATTTTTAATTCCTGTAGATAATCCTAAGACATCCTGAAGGACTTCCAGCTCAAGAAGATCGTCTTAAAATACTTTCAAGGACTGAAACTAACCTTTAACTTCTAATACAAATACAACCAATGTCTGAAAATAAGAACTCCTGACTCCTTAAAGACAGTGTAATGGTCTAAGAACTTTGTCTTAAACCCCAAGAACCTTTATCTAGAGAGAATCATTCTCCATTACTTTCGGCTCCTGAAATTGGCCCATTAAGGACGTTTGCATTCCTTGTGTTTGTGTGACCTTAATCTTGAAGACACAGTGTTATACCCAGTGTTCAATAAGCGAGAATTTAACGGCCTTTTCACATGGGGGAAAAAAAAAGATAGAGGAAGAGCTTTTTTTCTTTTTTTTTGAGAAAAAAAAAATCATGTCGTTTGTGTACCTGACTCCGACACTCGTTAAAAAAAAAAATGGCGTGACGTCTTACTTCAGCTTTTCTTGGATCTTCTTGTTTCCCGTCCTCCCTTGTCAACACAGGCCTCAATATTTACTGACTTCTCTTCTATCATTCCAGGTTTTTTCTTTACGGTGATTTCTTTCCCTCCCCCTCCCCCCCCCTTACACTCATTCTGTCATTTTCCAATCTTCTTTTACATTCTACAGTAATCACCTTTATCACACACATCTCCACCCAAGGGTTTTTAACCCCCCAATTTTCTCCTCCACCTTGCTATCTCTTATTTCATCGCTGTTGCTCCTTCTCCTGTTTCTCGTATATTTCTTCTTTCTTCATGGTTCTTGTCCTTCCCTTTCCCCCTCATCTTTCCTTATCATTCCCTAATCGTCTTATTTTTCTTCCCAGCTTCCTATTCTTCATCTTATTCCCGTCTTATTTATTCCTCTTTCGTTATTTTGTTATTTCTTCTTCTTTCGTGTCCTCTCTCCCCTTCCCCTCACTTTGCAATAAATAAGACTTAAAAATAACAGCAAAAAACGAAAACAAAATTATTTAAAAGACTGATTCTGAACAACACAGAGATAATGTTTTGTGATTTGGAAAGATTAGATATTGATAGAATCTAAATATACATCAGTAACAGCAGTGGTTGGGATGGCTTTGGTATCAGTAACAGCAGTGGTTGTGTTGGCTTTGGTATCAGTAACAGCAGTGGTTGTGATGACTTTGGTATCAGTAACAGCAGTGGTTGTGATGGCTTTGGTATCAGTAACAGCAGTGGTTGTGATGGCTTTGGTATCAGTAACAGCAGTGGTTGTGATGGCTTTGGTATCAGTAACAGCAGTGGTTGTGTTGGCTTTGGTATCAGTAACAGCAGTGGTTGTGATGACTTTGGTATCAGTAACAGCAGTGGTTGTGGTGGCTTTGGTATCAGTAACAACAGTGGTTGTGATGGTTATGGTATCAGTAACAGCAGTGGTTGTGGTGGCTTTGGTATCAGTAACAGCAGTGGTTGTGGTGGCTTTGGTATCAGTAACAACAGTGGTTGTGATGGTTATGGTATCAGTAACAGCAGTGGTTGTGGTGGTTATGGTATTAGTAACAGCAGTGGTTGTGGTGGTTTTGATATCAGTAACAGCAGTGGTTTTGGTGGTTATATTATCAATAACAGCAGTGGTTGTGGTGGTTATGGTATTAGTAACAGCAGTGGTTGTGGTGGTTATGGTATCAATAACAGCAGTGGTTGTGGTGGTTATCGTATCAATAACAGCAGTGGTTGTAGTGGTTATGGTATCAGTAACAGCAGTGGTTGTGGTGGTTATGGTATCAGTAACAGCAGTGGTTGTGGTGGTTATGGTATTAGTAACAGCAGTGGTTGTGGTGGTTATGGTATCAGTAACAGTAGTGGTTGTGGTGGTTATGGTATCAGTAACAGCAGTGGTTGTGGTGGTTATGGTATCAGTAACAGCAGTGGTTGTGGTGGTTATGGTATTAGTAACAGCAGTGACTGTGATGGTTATAGTATTAGTAACAGCAGTGGTTGTGGTGGTTATGGTATTAGTAACAGCAGTGGTTGTGGTGGTTATGGTATTAGTAACAGCAGTGGTTGTGATGGTTATGGCATCAATAACAGCAGTGGTTGTGGTGGTTTTGGTATCAGTAACAGCAGTGGTTGTGGTGGTTATGGTATCAGTAACAGCAGTAGTTGTGGTGGTTAGTGGAAGGTTAGTAGTAGTGGAAGGAGCACCACCACCACCACTACCGACACTACCATCACCACCACCACCATCACCACCATCACCACCACCACCACCACCACCACCACCACCACCACCACCACCAAGCAGTACTATGTATTGATTGAACAATCCTGCATTCATCAGTCAAGCCCTGAGAGTTATTACATCCTTCCACACACACACAAACACCATCCTTCCACACACACACAAACACCATCCTTCCACACACACACAAACACCATCCTTCCACACACACACAAACACCATCCTTCCACACACACACAAACACCATCCTTCCACACACACACAAACACCACCCTCTCCTCCACACACACAAACACCACCCTCTCCTCCACACACACAAACACCACCCTCTCCTCCACACACACAAACACCACCCTCTCCTCCACACACACAAACACCACCCTCTCCTCCACACACACAAACACCATCCTTCCACACACACACAAACACCATCCTTCCACACACACACAAACACCATCCTTCCACACACACAAACACCATCCTTCCACACACACACAAACACCACCCTCTCCTCCACACACACAAACACCACCCTCTCCTCCACACACACAAACACCATCCTTCCACACACACAAACACCATCCTTCCACACCCACACACAAACACCATCCTTCCACACACACACACACAAACACCATCCTTCCACACACACACAAACACCATCCTTCCACACACACACAAACACCATCCTTCCACACACACACAAACACCATCCTTCCACACACACACAAACACCATCCTTCCACACACACAAACACCATCCTTATTCACACACACACAAACACCATCCTTCCACACACACACAAACACCATCCTTCCACACACACACAAACACCATCCTTTCACACACACACAAACACCATCCTTCCACACACACACAAACACCATCCTTCCACACACACACAAACACCATCCTTCCACACACCCACAAACACCATCCCTCCACACACACACAAACACCATCCCTCCACACACACACAAACACCATCCATCCACACACACACAAAGACAATCCCTCCACGCACTCACAAACACCATCCATCCACACACACACAAACACCATCGTTCCACACACACACAAACACATTCCCTCCACACACTCACAAACACCATCCCTCCACACACACACAAACACCATCGTTCCACACACACACAAACGCCATCCCTCCACACACTCACAAACACCATCCCTCCACACACAAACACAAACACTATCCGTCCACACCCACATACGCCATTCTTCCACACACACACAAACACCATCCTTCCACACACACACAAACACCATCCTTCCACACACACACAAACACTATCCATCCACACATTCACAAACACCATCCCTCCACACACACACAAACACCAGCCTTCCACACACAAACACCATCCCTCCACACACACACAAACACCACCCCTCCACACACTCACAAACACCATCCCTCCACACACACACAAACACCATCCTTCCACACACACACAAACACCATCCTTCCACACACACACAAACACCATCCTTCCACACACACACAAACACCATCCTTCCACACACACACAAACACCATCCTTCCACACACTCACAAACACCATCCTTCCACACACACACAAACACCATCCTTCCACACACACAAACACCATCCTTCCACACACACACACAAACACCATCCTTCCACACACACACAAACACCATCCTTCCACACACACAAACACCATCCTTATTCACACACACACAAACACCATCCTTCCACACACACACAAACACCATCCTTCCACACACACACAAACACCATCCTTCCACACACACACAAACACCATCCTTCCACACACACACAAACACCATCCTTCCACACACCCACAAACACCATCGCTCCACACACACACAAACACCATCCATCCACTCACACACAAACACCATCCATCCACACACACACAAAGACAATCCCTCCACGCACTCACAAACACCATCCATCAACACACACACAAACACCATCGTTCCACACACACACAAACACATTCCCTCCACACACTCACAAACACCATCCCTCCACACACACACAAACACCATCGTTCCACACACACACAAACGCCATCCCTCCACACACTCACAAACACCATCCCTCCAAACACAAACACAAACACTATCCGTCCACACACACATACGCCATTCTTCCACACACAAACACCATCCTTCCACACACACAAAAACACCATCCTTCCACACACACACAAACACTATCCATCCACATATTCACAAACACCATCCCTCCACACACACACACAAACACCAGCCTTCCACACACAAACACCATCCCTCCACACACACACAAACACCACCCCTCCACACACTCACAAACACTATCCCTCCACACACACACAAACACCATCGTTCCACACACACACACACAAACACCACCCCTCCACACACTCACAAACACCATCCCTCCACACACACACACAAACAGTATCCGTCCACACACACAAACACCATCTTTCCACACACACACAAACACTATCCTTCCACACACACAAACACCATCTTTCCACACACACACAAACACTATCCATCCACACACAAACACCATTCCTCCACACACACACAAACACCATCCTTCCACACACAAACACCATCCCTCCACACACACACAAACATCACCCCTCCACACACTCACAAACACCACCCCTCCAAACACACAAACACCATCACTACACACACACACACAAACACCATCCATTCACACAATCACAAACATGACAGGTAACAGATTCGTCTGACACCCATACAGTGTGTGTGTTTGTGTTTGTGTTTGTGTGTGTGTGTGTGTGTGTGTGTGTGTGTGTGTGTGTGTGTGTGTGTGTGCGTGTGTTTACCCCCCTGAACGCCCCTATTGTGCCTGAAGATAAGGCTGATTGTCCCTTGCTACCAATCATGTTTACATTAATGGGCGGGGAATTCTTTGATGCTGGTGAAAAGCTTTTGATCCAAGGGATTGAAGCTAACATTCCTCTGATCAAACCTATTTACCTCCATTTACCAAGAGATGCATAACTTACTGGTTTTGTATTCCCATATAAATATTACCTTAGCGAAAAATAATAATAATAATAATAATAATAATAATAATAATAATAATAATAATAATAATAATAATAATAATGGAAGGTGTTGTTGTTTAGTATAGTGCTAGCTGCACCCTGGCAGCCATAAAGGCTCGACAGGGTGGGGTCAAGATGGAAGGAAGGGGAAAAATGGAGAGACGAAGTGTAAGGAGGGAGAGAATGAGAGGACTGACTTTTCCTCAATTCCCCATAAACTTCACCATTTCCCTACCCACCGACCTGGCCTCTCTCCCTAGCTATCAACTCCCCCCACCCCTCCTCCACAATCTTCATTCAACCAATTATCCCCACCAGACCAACCCTCCGCCTCTTTTCGTCTCCCGACCTCCATCTTTGCCTTAATCTCTATCACTGCATCTTCAGTACATTTTCCACTGGAGCTTTATTTTTTAATTGATCTTTATCTCAGAGATTTCTGTATTATCTCTTTCTGTAGTTGTTATTGGTAACGCTAACTCTTTATTCCTCACGTTAAAAATGTTGTCAATCGCATTTTCAAGATTTCGAACTCTGTTTTTTTTTTCTTTTTGTCTACCTGCTCTCACTTGCGAGTATTTTTCCCATGCTCGCTACTGCTGCCGACACTGTGTGTGTGTGTGTGTGTGTGTGTGTGTGTGTGTGTGTGTGTGTGTGATGCATCAAGTTCAACTTGCTGGTGTTTATGGTTGGTGAAGCTCATTCAACTGTTTTAGGGTCATTAGTCTTGTTTTCAACGTACGTCACACATAACCACTATCCTGCATATGATCCGAGCTAGCCTGGTGCACTGCTGGTCACTTCTGGCCAGGATGTATGCCCATCCTGGTACTGTGTGGTTCATTAGGTGCTGGAGCTGTCTGATTTTTCAGAGTGAGGGTGGATACCCTTGGCGAGGTTACCTCACCACTAGCAGCAACACTGACCCTCAGACCCTCTCAGGCCTCGAGATGCATAACAACATACTAGATCTATCGTCTCTATGGTTGAACAATAGCCGACACAGTGAGAGTGTTCTCATACTCTCCTCAAGGGTATTTCCTATTAGGTTTCACTTGTCGCTGAACATTATACATGGTGGATATAACTGCACATGAGTTTTGGTGGTGGGAATGTGCTAAACCAAAAACTCATATTTTCGTGTATACTGTATTGCTCATCTTTGATTACCATTTGACTGTGATAAAACCTGGTACATAGCACGGCTGGGTAGACCAGGGCCTTTGAAGTACTGGTGCTTGTAATAGTGAGTGAACGAGAGAGAGAGAGAGAGAGAGAGAGAGAGAGAGAGAGGAAGGGGTGGAACGAATGCCTGCCTACAGTCAATCTGACCTGGTGTTCAGGCTTCTGTTAACAGTAAGGTCGTAAACGGACAGTCTGACTGGTGTTCGAGTACCCTGTTAACAGAACACTTTGCACCAACCTCTGTGTAGTTGCAGGGGTCGAATCTTATCTCCTGGCCCAGCCTCTCAATTTACCACTTGTCCACACACAGTGAAGTCATTCTGACTGGTGTTGAAGTGACTGTCAGCGTCTCAACGTGTACCAACAAATCTCTGTTGCTCCCTTTTTTTTCCTCTAAGTCAACAAACTTGCTTTCTGAGGTCTGACAGATCTTTTCATCCGTTGCAATTCCTCCGTTGTCTCTGCTGGGCTGTGGGCTCTAAAATACGTCCACTCGAGTCCCAAAACACTCCCTTCCACACAAGCTTCAGATTCTAGTCAGCAGTTTCTTAGTTTCCATTCTGTTTCAGTTCTTTTGATCCAAGAAATTGAAAATACCTCATAAGACAATAAATGATTAGATTTCATAAGCGTTTTGAGATCATTACAGATTTAGCGTATTTTTAGGGCAGTAATAGTTTTAACTCTGTCTATGTCTCTCTCTCTCTCTAGCGTCCTCACCCTTGCCACTTCCTCTACGCCAAGTTGCCATTCTTTACTCTTCCCCCAAAACTCTCTCTTCTGTGTCGGGGGAGTTAAGTGAGGAAGGAGCATCACCGCCCCTTCTGGCAACTGCCCAGAGAGTGAGGAACGACCTGGGGGCAGGCAGAAGAATGAAAATAGGAGAGAGAAGGAGAGGGAGGGAAAAAGAGAGAACAGTTGCATGGAAGTACAAGGGAAATCCAAATAACAGAGGAAGTTTAGTCCATATCGAAGCTGTCTATTTCAGTCTAGATTAAGGACAATCATGTATTATGTAGATGACTGAGGCAAGGACAGAAAAGCAAACTGCTCTCTCCCCACCCTTCACTCCCTCCTGCCACTGCCGGCTTGAAAACAAAGAGACAAAATATAACATACCATATTGAAAACTGGCTTAGAATTTACAGGAGAGATGGAAATGGATGGAAGACGTGGATTACAGCTACCTCCACTTAATACTGTTTCTACCTAAATTACTTGTGTACCAGTAGAACTACTGGTGAAAAATTAGACACATGTGCAACTCTTGGGTATCTTTATTGAGGAAACGTTTCGCCACACAGTGGCTTCATCAGTCCATACGTAGGAGAAACTTGAAGAACAGGAGGAGAATGAGGTAATCAGTCCCTCAACCTTGAATCGATGTGTTCAGTCCATCAATCTTGAATAGAATACGGCATATCAGCGGAGAAGCAGCTTATAAACCGTATGGCAGGAGAGGTACAGCAGTCACAGGTCGTGTCACATTTGTTCAATGTGGAAGTAGGTCGTGCCCAAGAATTAGGCAAGCGAAGGATTCCTAAGTATTAAGATCCCAAGAAGCTGCAACTTTCCTCAAATTTAACAAAAGGATACTGTGTTGTAGGTGGTTACGCACCTCAGCTCTGGCTACGACCCTCACTACTTCCACCACTAATATTAATATGGATGGTTCATTGTCAGCTGATCTTCCTGGTGCAGTTGCTGAACTAACATCAGGAATCCTTTGATTTAGGTCTGTGTCAGCTTAGTATCTAGCTGAATCGTACTTTTGCAAAGTGCTTGTCGAGATGATTCTTACGTTATTATTTGTCTTCTCGCTTACAGCTTGCTTAGCGGAGTCTTTTTCCATTCTGCTTCCCTCAAGGAAGGTTCCTTGATGTTGGTGAGGGGCTCTTGATTTAGGGAATTGGATCTGTGCTCCAGTTCCCCGAATTAAGCCTGAATGCCTTCCACATCCCCCTCCCCTAGCCGCTGTATAATCCTCCGGGTTTAGCGCTTCCCCTTGAGTATAAGAATAATAATAATAATTTCCATTTTGCTGTAATTCTTTTTGCTAAAAAGCTTTTCACATTTTTGTATTGTGTCTTCTAGTTCTCAGTTTCACTCTATTTCTTCGAGTTAATGATTCAATTTCACTAAAAATAGATGTTTGTGCTTAAGAGTGAGGAAAACATTGTATATCTTTAATGTTTATATGAAATCTGTTTGGCTATCGCTTGCCTAAGAGAGGAAATGTTGAAACTCATCTTCAATGTCTCCGACCGCAGCATCACCGTATCCAGATCAATCTGAATATTTAAACAATTGACTTTGGATGCTGAATTTTCCCCCAATTTTGTATCACCCGTAAATTTTGTTGCCCTAGATGTTACATTATCTCGGGCTCATTCAGGTACATTATTAGGAGAATTGGACCAGGAACTGACACCTTGGGAACTCCGCTCTTTACGATCAGCCTCTCTCACACGCATCATTCAGTACCACACACACACACACACACACACACACACACAAACTCTCTCCTCTTTATAAGGAGATTCTTTTATTTTGATAAGGTACCTTGACGAATTTTATTGGGAAATCTAGATAAACTATATCTGTTGGAAAATTTTCATCCTGGTTTGTATATATAAAAAACATGTGAGTAACTTAGCCAGGCTTGATCTTTCATTCAAAAATTCATATTAATTCAGGTTAGTAAGCTACTATGACCCAATAAAATTAACTATCTTCTCCCTAATAATAGTCTCTGTTTACCCTATAAAAAGATGATAAACTACTGTAACAACAGGTTGAGGGCATAAATCTTGATTTTTCATTGCGAAATCCGTGTTAGTTCAGATATTGGAACAACACTTAAGGGTACAAGTCTTGCCTTATTTTCATACATATAGAGAAAACATTTGCTAGTTTCTAGTCTCGTAGCACCATACCTCCTCCTATTGATTTCCTATATATTACAGTTAGTTGTGTAAGAGTTCTTGTTTCTATGTTCTTTAAGCCCTGGCTGACAGTCCCTCAGGTCTGTTTGATTTCTTTATTCTCATCTCCTCCAAGTATTTAATTATATCAATGCTGATAATTTGTTTAATTATATATTTGCTGTCAGGCCATCAGAAAAATTGATTATTATTATTATAATCAAGGGGGAAGCGCTAAACCCAGAGGATTATACAGCGCCTGGGGGGGGGATGTGGAAGGCATTCAGGCTTAATTTGGGAAACTGGAGCACAGATCCAATTCCCTAAATCAAGAGCCCCTCACCAACATCAAGGAACCTTCCTTGAGGGGTCAGAAAAATTGAACTCTCTGGGAAAAATTTTGCCGTGTTTACCTGTAAATACAAACCACACAGCTACCTGATGATTTGCTCATTATATCTGTCGTTTTGTCGTCCAGGTAGCAATTCTGTTGTTTTGTCGTCCTGACAGCATTTCTGTCATTTTGTGGTCCTGGCAGCATTTCTGTCATTTTGTCGTCCTGACAGCATTTCTGTCATTTTGTCGCCCTGGCAGCATTTCTGTCATTTTGTCGTCCTGGCGGCATTTCTGTCTTTTGTCGTCCTGGCAGCATTTCTGTCATTTTGTCGTCCTGACAGCATTTCTGTCATTTTGTCGTCCTGACAGCATTTCTGTCATTTTGTCGTCCTGGCCAGTTAAAGGTTCTATCATTGCTTTTACCTTTTCTTCCTCTAAAGAATGCGAAGAATTCTTCTGGGTTACCTTTGACGTTGAGTGCAAGTCGTCTTTCAAATTCCTGCTTAGAATTTGATATTTCTCCTGCCTTCTCTCAACAGTAAACAGTCAGTATGATCTTAGAGGTTACCAGCCACTTCAAATTTCTAGAAAAAGGCACAATACGGTAACTGGAACAGTACACAAATAACCCACACATATGAGAGTGAGACAAAGGCTTTTGACGACGTTTCGGTCACTCTGTGACTCGTAAATGGTCCAAGACGGACCGAAACGTCGACATAAACTCTTCTCTCTCCTATTCGAGGTTTATTTGTGTTAAATTTCTAATAAGAAAATTTTTTTTTACTTATTATGTCAAGATATATTTTTTATTGAGTCTGCTTCTCTTCTGTCATTTTCATGTATCGTCTCGCAACGTTATCCCCTACGTTATCCACATGCCATTTTGTTCTATATTTCCTCTACAATATCTGCGTTTTGTATTACGATCTAGTTTGCTGCTAATATCTCAGCTCATCAAAGAACTGACTCACGAAATCGTAATGACACGATTACAAACAAATCATACTACGGGTGGGGTTAGAACCCGCGATCGGAGAGTCATAAAACTCCAGACCGACGCGTTAGCCACTGGACCAGCTAGTTGTCAACTATATTAATATTATTTTGAACTTTCGAAAATTTGGGTTTATGTACCATGTGAAGGTAATATCATCGTGTCCATGGTTCTGTCCTACGTTGTATGAGTGCTAAAAGGTCATAATGTAGTCAGAACGACTTCGTATGAGTGTATTAGATCCCACTGTGGCCAGAACGACTTCGTATGAGCATATTAGATCCCACTGTGGCCAGAACGACCTCGTTCGTATGAGTGTATTAGATCCCACTGTGGTCAGAACGACCTCGTATGAGCATATTAGATCCCACTGTGGCCAGAACGACCTCGTATGAGTGTATTAGATCCCACTGTGGTTAGAACGACCTCGTATGTGTGTATTAGATCCCACCGTGCTCAGAACGACCTCGTATGAGTGTATTAGATCCCTCTGTAGTTAGAACGACCTCGTATGTGTGTATTAGATCCCACCGTGCTCAGAACGACCTCGTCTGAGTGTATTAGATCCCACTGTGGTCAGGATGACCTCGGCACAAGGGTTGCCAAGAGGAACTAATGTGACAATCTGCGCTGGAAAATAGTCTTCAATCATGTTCTTAAGTCTGGTAGTTTCTTAGAGAGAGTGACTGAGCGAGTGAGAGAGAGGGAGAGAGAGAGAGAGAGAGAGAGAGAGAGAGAGAGAGAGAGAGAGAGAGAGAGAGACAGAGACAGAGACAGAGAGAGAGAGAGAGAGAGAGAGAGAGAGAGAGAGAGAGAGAGACAGAGACAGAGAGAGAGACAGAGAGACAGAGAGAGAGTGACTGAGCGAGGGAGAGAGAGAGAGAGAGAGAGAGAGAGAGAGAGAGAGAGAGAGAGAGAGACAGAGACAGAGACAGAGACAGAGACAGAGAGAGAGAGAGAGAGAGAGAGAGAGAGAGAGACAGAGAGAGACAGAGACAGAGACAGAGAGAGAGATTACAGAATACATAAAAAGCCAGACAATGAATAAGAGAAAACTGCAGGAAAGCGAGAACGGAAAGGCCAAAGAGGAGAGGAAATCATGAAATTCAACACAAAAGGAAGAGGAAATGAGGAGAGAAAGAAATTGTGAAGAGAAGAGATGGAGATGCAAGCCCGATACTTTCAGGAGTGAGATAAAGATTAAGAGAGAGAGTGTATGAGAGAGAGAGAGAGAGAGAGAGAGAGAGAGAGAGAGAGAGAGAGAGAGAGAGAGAGAAAGAGAGAGTAGTGGGCCATCTCTAACTTCACCATCACACTTATTCTGCCAAATGGCTGAAAATTTTTCAGAAATTTTCTCTCTGGAGGAACTAGAAAGCAA
>NC_091355.1:278122-288122 GCF_038502225.1 Cherax quadricarinatus
AGTTGGTATGCTTGTCCTCGTATTTGCTTTCCTAAAGTTTGCTGTACAAAACCTAACAAAGTCTCTAATTAATGGGAACAAAGTATTCATTTGCGGCAGAGTTTATGTACCTGGAGACGGGGAGGGGGAAGGGGGGAGGGGGAGGGGGGGAGGGAGAGAGGGAAAGTGGATGGTGATGTTGACCTAGGCAGGGGAGGCACCTTTTCATATATATATATATATATATATATATATATATATATATATATATATATATATATATATATATATAATATAGGGAAGTACCACCTCTATAGCTGGAATGGGGACCCTCATCCTCAGAGAAGACAATAAACGTACCTCAGGGAAAACTCAAGGTTCTCCCCGGAGCTGTTTGAATATATTTATATATACATATATATATTTTTTTTTTCAACAAGTCGGCCGTCTCCCACCGAGGCAGGGTGACCCAAAAAAGAAAGAAAATCCCCAAAAAAGAAAATACTTTCATCATTCAACACTTTCACCACACTCGCACATTATCACTGTTTTTGCAGAGGTGCTCAGAATACAACGGTTTAGAAGCATATACGTATAAAGATACACAACATATCCCTCCAAACTGCCAATATCCCAAACCCCTCCTTTAAAGTGCAGGCATTGTACTTCCCATTTCCAGGACTCAAGTCCGACTATATGAAAATAATCGGTTTCCCTGAATCCCTTCACTAAATATTACCCTGCTCACACTCCAACAGATCGTCAGGTCCCAAGTACCATTCGTCTCCATTCACTCCTATCTAACACGCTCACGCACGCTTGCTGGAAGTCCAAGCCCCTTGCCCACAAAACCTCCTTTACCCCCTCTCTCCAACCCTTTCGAGGACGACCCCTACCGCGCCTTCCTTCCCCTATAGATTTATATGCTTTCCATGTCATTCTACTTTGATCCATTCTCTCTAAATGACCAAACCACCTCAACAACCCCTCTTCTGCCCTCTGACTAATACTTTTATTAACTCCACACCTTTTCCTAATTTCCACACTCCGAATTTTCTGCATAATATTTACACCACACATTGCCCTTAAACAGGACATCTCCACTGCCTCCAACCGTCTCCTCGCTGCAGCATTTACCACCCAAGCTTCACACCCATATAAGAGTGTTGGTACTACTATACTTTCATACATTCCCTTCTTTGCCTCCATAGATAACGTTTTTTGACTCAACATATACCTCAACGCACCACTCACCTTTTTTCCCTCATCAATTCTATGATTAACCTCATCCTTCATAAATCCATCCGCCGACACGTCAACTCCCAAGTATCTGAAAACATTCACTTCTTCCATACTCCTCCTCCCCAATTTGATATCCAATTTTTCTTTATCTAAATCATTTGACACCCTCATCACCTTACTCTTTTCTATGTTCACTTTCAACTTTCTACCTTTACACACATTCCCAAACTCATCCACTAACCTTCGCAATTTTTCTTTAGAATCTCCCATAAGCACAGTATCATCAGCAAAAAGTAACTGTGTCAATTCCCATTTTGAATTTGATTCCCCAAAATTTAATCCCACCCCTCTCCCGAACACCCTAGCATTTACTTCTTTTACAACCCCATCTATAAATATATTAAACATCCATGGTGACATTACACATCCCTGTCTAAGACCTACTTTTACCGGGAAGTATTCTCCCTCTCTTCTACACACCCTAACCTGAGCCTCACTATCCTCATAAAAACTCTTTACAGCATTTAATAACTTACCACCTATTCCATATACTTGCAACATCTGCCACATTGCTCCTCTATCCACTCTATCATATGCCTTTTCTAAATCCATAAATGCAATAAAAACTTCCCTACCTTTATCTAAATACTGTTCACATATATGCTTCAATGTAATTGATCTACACATCCCCTACCCACTCTGAAGCCTCCTTGCTCATCCGCAATTCTACATTCTGTCTTACCTCTAATTCTTTCAATTATAACTCTACCGTATACTTTTCCTGGTATACTCAGTAAACTTATTCCTCTATAATTTTTACAGTCTCTTTTGTCCCCTTTCCCTTTATATAAAGGGACTATACATGCTCTCCGCCAATCCCTAGGTACCTTCCCCTCTTTCATACATTTATTAAACAAAAGTACCAACCACTCCAACACTATATCCCCCCCTGCTTTTAACATTTCTGTCATGATCCCATCAGTTCCAGCTGCTTTACCCCCTTTCATTCTACGTAATGCCTCACTTACCTCCCCCACACTTACATTCTGCTCTTCTTCACTCCTAAAAGATGGTATACCTCCCTGACCGGTGCATGAAATTACTGCCTCTGTTTCTTCCTTAACATTTAAAAGTTCCTCAAAATATTCTTGCCATCTACCTAATACCTCCCTCTCCCCATCTACTAACTCCCCTACTCTGTTTTTAACTGACAAATCCATACTTTCCCTAGGCTTTCTTAACTTGTTTAACTCACTCCAAAATTTTTTCTTATTTTCATTAAAATTTCTTGACAGTGCCTCTCCCACTCTATCATCTGCTCTCCTTTTGCACTCTCTCACCACTCTCTTTACCTTTCTTTTACTCTCCATATACTCTGCTCTTCTTATAACACTTCTGCTATGTAAAAACCTCTTATAAGCTACCTTTTTCTCTTTTATCACACCCTTTACTTCATTCCACCAATCACTCCTCTTTCCTCCTGCCCCCACCCTCCTATAACCACAAACTTCTGCCCCACATTTTAATACTGCATTTTTAAAACTATTCCAACCCTCTTCAACCATCCCCACTACTCTGCACTAGCCCACCTTTCTGCCAATAGTCGCTTATATCTCACCCGAACTTCCTCCTCCCTTAGTTTATACACTTTCACGTCCCTCTTACTTGTTGTTGCCACCTTCCTCTTTTCCCATCTACCTCTTACTCTAACTGTAGCTACAACTAAATAATGATCCGATATATCAGTTGCCCTTCTATAAACATGTACATCCTGGAGCCTACCCATCAACCTTTTATCCACCAATACATAATCTAATAAACTACTTTCATTACGTGCTACATCGTACCTTGTATATTTATTTATTCTCTTTTTCATAAAATATGTATTACTTATTACCAAATCTCTTTCTACACATAGCTCAATTAAAGGCTCCCCATTTACATTTACCCCTGGCACCCCAAATTTACCTACTACTCCCTCCACAACATTTTTACCCACTTTAGCATTGAAATCCCCAACAACCATTACTCTCACACTTGATTTCCCCTCAAGGAAGGTTCCTTGATGTTGGTGAGGGGCTCTTGATTTAGGGAATTGGATCTGTGCTCCAGTTCCCCGAATTAAGCCTGAATGCCTTCCACATCCCCCCCCAGGCGCTGTATAATCCTCCGGGTTTAGCGCTTCCCCCTTGATTATAATAATAATAATCACACTTGATTCAAAACTCCCCACGCATTCACTAAACATTTCCCAAAATCTCTCTCTCTCCTCTACACTTCTCTCTTCTCCAGGTGCATACACGCTTATTATAACCCACTTTTCACATCCAATCTTTATTTTACTCCACATAATCCTTGAATTAATACATTTATAGTCCCTCTTTTCCTGCCATATCTTATCCTTCAACATTATTGCTACTCCTTCTTTAGCTCTAACTCTATTTGAAACCCCTGACCTAATCCCATTTATTCCTCTCCACTGAAACTCTCCCACCCCCTTCAGCTTTGTTTCACTTAAAGCCAGGATATCCAGCTTCTTCTCATTCATAACATCCACAATCATCTCTTTCTTATCATCTGCACAACATCCACGCACATTCAGACTTCCCACTTTGGCAATTTTCTTCTTCTTATTCTTTTTAATAATCTTTACAGGAAAAGGGGTTACTAGCCCATTGTTCCCGGCATTTTAGTTAACTTTTACAACACGCATGGCTTACGGAGGAAAGATTCTTATTCCACTTCCCCATGGATATAAAAGGAAAAGTAATAAGACCAAGAACTATTAAGACAAAATCAAAGAAAACTCAGATGAGTGTGTATAAATAAATGTGTACATGTATGTGTAGAGTGATCTAAGTGTAAGTAGAAGTAGCAAGACGTACCTGTAATCTTGCATATTTATGAGACAGACAAAAGACACCAGCAATCCTACCATCATGTAAAACAATCACCGGCTTTTGTTTTACACTCACTTGGCAGGACGGTAGTACCTCCCTGGGTGGTTGCTGTCTACCAACCTACTACTGTAAAACCTACTACTACTATATATATATATATATATATATATATATATATATATATATATATATATATATATATATATATATACATATGTACGCTGCACCAATTATGTTTGCACAATAGTGGTCGATAATAGCCGTCATTGTAGGAGGTGCAGCCTTAATTGGCCTCGTCCAGACGACAGTCTTCACACCTGACGGAACACCACAAGAAACTTCTGAATATAGAAGAGTAAAACTCACAATTCTGTGGCTGTAACAACATACACACACACACACACACACACACACACACACACACACACACACACACACACACACACACACACACACACACACACACACACACACACACAAAGTAACAAAGCTGAGAATAAAATATGCATGAAAAAAAATGTCCGCTAACATCAAACTTGTGAACTATTTAGGGAATGTAAGATTACAGAGGAGATTTAGAAATTATAAGAGTCGGTGAGGTCGACGAGGTTAAGCAACGACGAGGTTAAGCAACGACGAGGTTAAGAAACGACGATGTTAAGCAACGACGAGGTTAAGCAACGACGATGTTAAGCAACGACGATGTTAAGCAACGACGAGGTTAAGGAACGACGATGTTAAGCAACGACGATGTTAAGCAACGACGAGGTTAAGCAACGACGATGTTAAGCAACGACGAGGTTAAGCAACGACGAGGTTAAGCAACGACGAGGTTAAGCAACGACGATGTTAAGCAACGACGATGTTAAGCAACGACGAGGTTAAGCAACGATGATGTTAAGCAACGACGATGTTAAGCAACGACGAGGTTAAGCAACGACGATGTTAAGCAACGACGAGGTTAAGCAACGACGATGTTAAGCAACGACGATGTTAAGCAACGACGATGTTAAGCAACGACGATGTTAAGCAACGACGAGGTTAAGCAACGACGATGTTTAGCAACGACGAGGTTAAGCAACAACGAGGTTAAGCGACGACGAGGTTAAGCAACGACGATGTTAAGCAACGACGAGGTTAAGCAACAACCAGGTTAAGCAACGACGAGGTTAAGCAACGACGAGGTTAAGCAACGACGATGTTAAGCAACGACGAGGTTAAGCAACGACGATGTTAAGCAACAACGAGGTTAAGCAACGACGAGGTTAAGCAACGACGATGTTAAGCAACGACGAGGTTAAGCAATGACGATGTTAAGCAACGACGATGTTAAGCAACGACGACGTTAAGCAACGACGAGGTTAAGCATCAACGAGGTTAAGCAACAACGAGGTTAAGCAACGACGAGGTTAAGCAACGACGATGTTAAGCAACGACGAGGTTAAACAACGACGATGTTAAGCAACGACGAGGTTAAGCAACGACGAGGTTAAGCAACGACGATGTTAAGCAACGACGATGTTAAGCAACGACGAGGTTAAGCAACGACGATGTTAAGCAACGACGATGTTAAGCAACGACGAGGTTAAGGAACGACGATGTTAAGCAACGACGATGTTAAGCAACGACGATGTTAAGCAACGACGATGTTAAGCAACGACGAGGTTAAGCCACGACGAGGTTAAGCAACGACGAGGTTAAGCAACGACGATGTTAAGCAACGACGATGTTAAGCAACGACGAGGTTAAGCAACGACGATGTTAAGCAACGACGATGTTAAGCAACGACGAGGTTAAGCAACGACGATGTTAAGCAACGACGAGGTTAAGCAACGACGATGTTAAGCAACGACGATGTTAAGCAACGACGATGTTAAGCAACGACGATGTTAAGCAACGACGAGGTTAAGCAACGACGATGTTTAGCAACGACGAGGTTAAGCAACAACGAGGTTAAGCAACGACGAGGTTAAGCAACGATGATGTTAAGCAACGACGAGGTTAAGCAACAACCAGGTTAAGCAACGACGAGGTTAAGCAACGACTAGGTTAAGCAACGACGATGTTAAGCAACGACGAGGTTAAGCAACGACGATGTTAAGCAACAACGAGGTTAAGCAACGACGAGGTTAAGCAACGACGATGTTAAGCAACGACGAGGTTAAGCAATGACGATGTTAAGCAACGACGATGTTAAGCAACGACGACGTTAAGCAACGACGAGGTTAAGCATCAACGAGGTTAAGCAACAACGAGGTTAAGCAACGACGAGGTTAAGCAACGACGATGTTAAGCAACGACGAGGTTAAACAACGACGATGTTAAGCAACGACGAGGTTAAGCAACGACGAGGTTAAACAATGACGAGGTTAAGCAACGACGATGTTAAGCAACAACGAGGTTAAGCAACGACGATGTTAAGCAACAACGAGGTTAAGCAACAACGAGGTTAAGCAATGACGATGTTAAGCAACGACGAGGTTAAGCAACGACGAGGTTAAGCAATGACGAGGTTAAGGAACGACGAGGTTAAAGAACGACGAGGTTAAGCAACGACGAGGTTAAGCAACGACGAGGTTAAGGAACGACGAGGTTAAGCAACGACGATGTTAAGAAACGACGATGTTAAGCAACGACGAGGTTAAGCAACGACGATGTTAAGCCACGACGATGTTAAGCAACGACGAGGTTAAGCAGCGACGAGGTTAAGCAACGACCAGGTTAAGGAACGACGAGGTTAAGCAACGACGAGGTTAAGCAGCGACGAGGTTAAGCGACGAGGGAGCGCTGAACCCGTAGGAATCCATAGGCACCTGATTTAATGTGAGGTACTCAGGTTCTATCGGGGGGAAGGGATGGACAGCTCCACTTCCTTGGATCTAGAGCCTCTCATGAACGTCAAGGTACTTCCCTGGAAAAAAAAAGATAATCCTGTGCAACACAAAGTTGATAGTAAGATTACCTTTAATGCATTTTAATATATTTAATATATTTTAATATATTTAGATATATTTAATATATTTAATATATTTGATTTAATATATTAATATATTTTAATATATTTAGATATATTTAATATATTTAATATATTTGATTTAATAGATTAATATATTTAATATATTTGATTTAATATATTAATATATTTTAATATATTTAGATATATTTAATATATTTGATTTAATATATTAATATATTTTAATATATTTAGATATATTTAATATATTTGATTTAATATATTAATATATTTTAATATATTTAGATATATTTAATATATTTGATTTAATATATTAATATATTTTAATATATTTAAACATGTTTAATATATATAATTTAATATATTTAATATATTTTTATATATTTTATATATTTTATATATTTTATATATTTTTATATATTTTTCAGGACTTTGGGCTCTGAATGAAGATGCCTTGATGACAATAAAGAGCTTTTGATCCAAGGAATTAGATTTTACCTCCCCCTTCCTTGGATTAAGTCTAATTACCTCCAATAAGCAGCGGTTTGTATGACTCCAGTTGTTTAGTGGAGTAGAGAACCGCATGTCCACACAGCTGGTGGAGTAGACGCTAAAAACACGATACAAAAAAAAAAAAATACAATGACTGGTGACCAGAAAGGTCACACTGACTACATACACTTACAGACAAACGGAAAGCGCAATTAGAAATACCATACTAAATCTTCAGATAACTACAAGAAACAAATTAGAGAATCAACAAAATTATTATTATCTTGAGTTCTACAAATGCATGTGCAAGGTAGAGTAAGAGAAGTTAAAAGCAACGATAACGCCCTTAACTAGCGATAACTACTGAAAAATAATAAGAGGACACGATCTCTCAGCAGTCTTGGGGTACCATTTAGGTTGAACAAGACAACAGAGTTGCTAGGGTGTAAGCTTTGTTCTCGAGTGCCGACACTGCTAAACTGAGCGTTAGTGACTTTGTTGTGTGACTGATAAGTCAGGAACTTCGTCCTGACAAGGGGCTTAATCCTAAGACACTATCATTGACGAAATTAGAAAGCTAGACGCTGTAAAATACTGGGAGAAGCTGAATGTAAACAAAGTGGAGAGGATAAAATACCTGCCAGTGACGTGAAAGAATGTGCATACTAAATGTCTTAGCCACTAGCATGATTTTGTAACATCATTAGAGGAAGGTTAGGCTGCAAACTAGCAAATATTACTCGCATAAAGAACGAAAGAGGAGTGTACCGCGACTGGGACAATACATAAATAACCCGCACGTGTTAGTGTGACTTATTAATGATCCAAATTGGACCGAAACGGGTTGTTACTCGTTTATATAAAGAGAGGGTGAATACCTGCACACCAGACAATCGTGCCATAAGCTGCACGTTAAGCGCAAGGACAGTATTGTCGTTCAAGAACTAGCTGGACAAGCACAGTAGAGGACTCGACTAGATACACGGTGCACTAGTAATAGTGAGGCTCCTAGTACACTCACTCCCTGGCTCAACAACTTATTGAACACCTGAGAAGCGTCACAATCGTATTCGTAAACAGACTGAACAAACCCAACAACTCGTGTACGTGAACTGATTGAACAATCTGAAGTCAACAGATTCCTGTTACCCGTCGAGCAACCACTCCAGGACAGTTGCAAGCCAGGTAACCATGTCAACAACAGTGGTAGTTGTAGTAGTAGCACTCGGTAGTTCTGGTGGTAACCAGAAGTAGTACCAGTGGTACACAAGGCGTTGTGTATGACAATGGTAATAATATTAATCTATGTCTCCTGTTAATTACGTCCAATTTTTTGCCAATGTGGTATGGTATAATTTTCCTCAGTTTTCATGGTGGATGGTGGGGAGAGATCCTTCTGCTTTTCTATCCTTGGTTCAACTACCTAGATAATAAATGATAGTTCTTAATCAAGACAGAAGTAGTAGTAGCAGTAGTAGATAGTCGGGTGTGCATTTCCAAGTCCTCTTTTGGATGTAATTCCAAAGCTCTCCTCCTCTTCCTTCCTTCCCCATTTCCTCCCCCTCCTCCCTCTTCCTCCTCCCTCCACCTCCTCCCTCTTCCTCCTCCCTCTTCCTCCTCCCTCCACCTCCTCCCTCTTCCTCCTCCCTCTTCCTCCTCCCTCCACCTCCTCCCTCTTCCTCCTCCCTCCACCTCCTCCCTCTTCCTCCTCCCTCCACCTCCTCCCTCCTCCTCCTCCTCCTCCTCCTCCTCCTCCTCCTCCTCCTCCTCCTCCTCCCATAAACATGTCAATACAAATTCTACTAAACAAGTGTAATTGTTTTCTCGCTCTGAGACAAATATTTTCTTTGTTTTCCTCAATAACTACAAACTAGTCTGTACATATTTCAGATATTTTTTGCTAGAAGTATTAACATTATAAGTAATAATCTCAGGTGAGAGTGCGCGCGCTCGCACGCGCGCGTGTGTGTGCGCTAAAGTGTGTGTGTGTGTGTGTGTGTGTGTGTGTGTGTGTGTGTGTGTCTCACCTAGTTGTACTCACCTAGTTGAGGTTGCGGGGGTCGAGTCCGAGCTCCTGGCTCCGCCTCTTCACTGATCGCTACTAGGTCACTCTCCCTGAGCCGTGAGCTTTATCATACCTCTGCTTAAAGCTATGTATGGATCCTGCCTCCACTACATCACTTCCCAAACTATTCCACTTACTGACTACTCTGTGGCTGAAGAAATACTTCCTAACATCCCTGTGATTCATCTGTGTCTTCAACTTCCAACTGTGTCCCCTTGTTACTGTGTCCAATCTCTGGAACATCCTGTCTTTGTCCACCTTGTCAATTCCTCTCAGTATTTTGTATGTCGTTATCATGTCCCCCCTATCTCTCCTGTCCTCCAGTGTCGTCAGGTTGATTTCCCTTAA
>NC_091355.1:293122-318122 GCF_038502225.1 Cherax quadricarinatus
CAGTTCACCTGCATGGTGATCCTGACTGACAGTTCACCTGCATGGTGATCCTGACTGACAGTTCACCTGCATGGTGATCCTGACTGACAGTTCACCTGCATGGTGATCCTGACTGACAGTTCACCCTGCATGGTGACCTTGACTGACAGTTAAGCTAGCCAGGTGACATTACTGGTGATATGTGCTCCTAGTTTCTCCTTCCCCAGGTGCTACGTACACAAGGTAGCACAGGACACAGTAAGAGGTGAACCCTTAGCCATGCCGAAGAATGACTTGTTCACTCTCTCGTCAAACGACAAGTAATTAAAGCCGATGCAAAGCTGCAAGAAAACATGACTAACATACCTAATATTGAAATCAATAAATCCAAAGGTAAACAGAGTCCATCCACACAATTCATGTTCGTAATTAGCAACTATTTACATTGTTAGATTTTGCTGCGGGAAAGACCAGGTTTGTGTACCCCAAATACATCCTGTGGATGATAGCAAAAGAACATATCCATCATGTGGATGGTAGTGCAAGAACACATCCATCCTGTGGATGGTAGCGCAAAAACAAATGGATACAGAGAATACCTAGGAACTAGGCCCCAGAAGGGTTAATAGGCGAATAGCTGAATATATATATATATATATATATATATATATATATATATATATATATATATATATATATATATATATATATATATTACCAACAAATTTCCAAAAATATGCAACAAAAACTTTCCCTGTGATCTCAGCAAATTTTCCCTTCCTCCGATCTATTAAATCTCCCTTAAACAGCTATCCAGGATGGGCAAAAATTAATTAACTAGTCATAACTCCCTTAAATTCCTCCCCCTAATCACCTTGGTTTCCGTAATCCCTAAGCCTTAGCGCCCTCCCTTTAATCTGAGGCCACAATCACGCCAGACAGCCACACTGAAAGTTCCTTGATGGAAACTTCAATCACCTTCACAAAGGCTTGGCTACTACCTCCACCCCCTCGTCCTCTCCGTCCTCGCTCCTCTCTCTCTCTCTCTCTCTCTCTCTCTCTCTCGCCCATTCCTCCCTGACATTTTCCATTCACATTTTACATTTCCCTCTATCTCTCTATCTCCCCCTCTCCGTCATCTCTTTTATTCGTTCCCACTCCATCCATTCTTTCTCTCTCTCTCTTTCTCTCTCTCTCTCTCTCTCTCTCTCTCTCTCTCTCTCTCTCTCTCCCTCTCTTTAAAAATAAAAAAGCTTTTACTCTCCTGTCAGTATTTTTCTCGTGTGTTGTTTTTTCTTGTGTTTATCGCTGCCACCAGTCAATTACCCTTCTCAACAGTCTTATCACTTTACCTCTTGTTACCCTCCTCACTTCCTCTCACTCTCCCTCTCCATCCCCCCCTCCTTCCATCATTCTAACCTCGCCAGCCTTAACTCTCTCTCTCTCTCTCTCTCTCTCTCTCTCTCTCTCTCTCTCTCTCTCCTCTGATTCATTCCTTATGCCTCTAATGTATTCTAATCTCATTTCACCCTTTCCCATACATCCAATATCTCCAGCTCTGCTGGAAGGAAACCTTTGAAGCCGCCACAGCTGGTGAACCCATGAATATTTGACTAGTCTTGAAGACGCCACAATAATGATAATAATAATAATAATAATAATAATAATAATAATCGCACTTGGGAAACTTTCAATGTCGTATATTTATATAAACATTTTCATTAATCCATCTATATTGTTTTTTTTTTCAAAATTATATAAACACTTTACATATCCTCGTCACCCAAATAATAGTAATACTAGTACTGCTGGAAGAAAAACTCTAAAGTGATGTAGCTACTGAAGCCGTAGTGGAATGTTTGACGACATCCTCATCACACTACTGAAGTCTTCCAGCTCAAGCTGACATATTTCAGTACCTCACGTATGTAACCCATCCTGTGTGATGGAATATGACAGTGAAACATAGCTAGCTTTTGTTCCCACAATGTAACTGTCATATAGAACAGTATAGCAACACACTGCTGGTGTTCCCACAATGTAACTATCATATAGAATAGTGTAGCAACACACTGCTGGTGTTCCCACAATGTAACTATCATATAGAATAGTGTAGCAACACACTGCTGGTGTTCCCACAATGTAACTATCATATAGAATAGTGTAGCAACACACTGCTGGTGTTCCCACAATGTAACTATCATATAGAATAGTGTAGCAACACACTGCTGGTGTTCCCACAATGTAACTATCATATAGAATAGTGTAGCAACACACTGCTGGTGTTCCCACAATGTAACTATCATATAGAATAGTGTAGCAACACACTGCTGGTGTTTCCACAATGTAACTATCATATAGAATAGCGTAGCAACACACTGCTGGTGTTCCCACAATGTAACTATCATATAGAATAGTGTAGCAACACACTGCTGGTGTTTCCACAATGTAACTATCATATAGAATAGCGTAGCAACACACTGCTGGTGTTCCCACAATGTAACTATCATATAGAATAGCGTAGCAACACACTGCTGGTGTTCCCACAATGTAACTATCATATAGAATAGCGTAGCAACACACTGCTGGTGTTCCCACAGAGTGATTCATCACACAGATTAGCATAGCAGTGTAAAATGCTGGCAGCTCAGTAAGGTGTAGTGAGCCCTCTTGATTAACCATTCTTTTGGGCAACAGTGGGCACATCTTTGCCCAACTGGGTATTTTTGGGCACTTCTCACAATAGAACACAAACTTTTCCAGGAGGAGCGAGTGATTACGATACATAGAGATATAATCAATAATATTTATTTCCATTTCCGACGTGCCGACAATTCACCGCTCCTTCTTTGTTTCCGGTGACGCTGGTCGTGACGACATAAATATATATATATAAATATATATATATATATATATATATATATATATATATATATATATATATATATATATATATATATGTTGAGGGGTATTTGTCAGTGATGGCGGAGTAAAGATTGCAAGAGCAAGCAAGAGATGAGGTAAGGAGATAACAATACCGTCTGTACAGGTGATTTAGGTGTCACCTCCAGCAGTAGAAGCGGCACTTTAAGTGCTCAAGGTGCCAATTTAGGTGCCAGTGGAGGTGCCAATAGAGGTGGCCATCGGAGAAGCGCTACCAATGGTAACATCGTAATGGGGACATGAGAACACCAAGCTTGGCTAGTTAAGTCCACGTTTGTCTGAAGCTTTAACGTTCCGTTGGCTTCGAGGCTGAAGTTCATCTCACATTTATTAATAAAACAGTTAAAATTTCCGGGGAACATTGCCGCCCCCCCCAGACCCCCGGTATCGGAACCAAATCGCTTCTAGTCAGCATTTCAGAAAAAATTTCAATCTATCCAAATCACATCATCCATCTAGCCCGCTGCACAAACTATCCTTCCTAGTCTCATCGTCCACCTCGCCAAAAAACATTTCCAAAATCTCCAAAACAAAACAATAAACTGAATCATTCGAAATATTTCGTATCAAAACATTGGCCAAGATTCTATCCCTCTCTCAGAGAATGTAGCCGGAAATATTTCAACATTATCAACATACAAACCACTAATAAAACGAGAAAACCTGTGTGGCATTCTTCTAGCATGCTGACCGCCAGTTTGTATATTCTGATAAAATATATATATATATATATATATATATATATATATATATATATATATATATATATATATATATATATATATATATATATATATATATTTCAGTATCATCTAAGAGATTATTCATTTTTTCTTGGTAATCAACCACTACAGCAACACTCCACTAGCACGCTCAGCAACACTGCCTGTCAACCACTATAGCAACACTCCACTAGCACGTTCAGCAACACTGCCTGTCAACCACTACAGCAACACTCCACTAGCACGTTCAGCAACACTGCCTGTCAACCACTACAGCAACACTCCACTAGCACGTTCAGCAACACTGCCTGTCAACCACTACAGCAACACTCCACTAGCACGTTCAGCAACACTGCCTGTCAACCACTACAGCAACATTCCACTAGCACGTTCAGCAACACTGCCTGTCAACCACTACAGCAACACTCCACTAGCACATTCAGCAACACTTCCTATCATCCACTGCAGCAACACTACACCAACACATACATCAACATTCCCTGACATCAACAACACTTCAGGGTCTCCATGCGTTTACCAGAGAATACATCTTTCGATCCTCTTCAGACTTTCAACCTTGTATTATATATAACAATAAAGATTCACAATACTCGTACGTTGCGTAGGTTAAATACTGTAGTTTTACCGTACGATAACTTGATAACTAGTGCGATAACTAAGATAACTTGAGCGATAACTGTGATTACTTTTGATCTCTTATCGTGATTTTTTGTGTTTTCAGAATATTTCGTTCGATTAGTCGAGCAATTTCGATGTTTGAATTCCGGCTCCTGGGCTTCTTCCTGGGTGTTGAGCGATGACTCCTGAGCCTCTGGAGGGTGTTGATTTTCAGCTCCTGGACCTCTTGGAGATGAGTTATAGCTCTTCCGTCTCTTGTGGGAGTTGGGCTCCGGTTGCTGTCTCCTGAAGGCTTATGGGTAGAGTTAACAGGCTGCTTGCGTGCCTTGGGGTACCGGGAGCTGGGAACATGTTTTACCGGGATAAACTACTCTGGTATGCTGAGAGATTCTCCTCTGGGATGACGAGGGATACTTCTCTGGGATACCGAGAGAAACTTCTCCGGGATACAAAGGGATGCTTCTCAGGGATACCACGGGATACTTCTCTGGGATCACACGAATAACGACACACATCTAGTTTCCCCAAGGTACGACAAACTTCAAGAAGATAGTTAAAGAAGGAGGGGTATAATGGAGGGGTATTAGAGGGGCATTAAGGGAGGGGGTGTAACGGAATGTGTATGAGGAAAGGGTGTCAGGGAGGGGGATGAGGGAAGGAGGAATGAAGGGGGGAAATAAAATAATCAGAGAAAGTAACTCCGGGGCTCCATACAGTGCAAGGAGCCCTGTAATAGACGCCAGATAAGACTACGAATGGGATCAAGAAAGCTGTTATGTCAAGCAGGTGACACACAAGACCGTCATTAAGGTGAAATAAGAGTGGCAAGATGCGAGGCAGAATTCAGGGGAACCTTGTTAGTGCAGACATCAGCTGAGCTCCTGCACCACCTGCGGAAGATTTGAAGGTGAATCGTGAATAGTGCACGGCGGATCGAGCCTGCGTCACAGGTATACGTCTAAGTGATGCTCTAACTGGTACTAAATATAAAATGGACAGATGGATAAAGAGCCCTTCAAAATGGGCTCTAAATCCATGGAATTTGATCTGTGATATTAAATGAATCCATTCTTTGATCTTCTTGTCCCTTAAATGTTGATTATACTTCGTAAAGCGCTAAATCCACATGGGTCACTTAGCGGTAGGAGTGTAGGACATGTCTGTAGTATACCTGTGGTATACCTGTGACCTGTGTGGAGGCATCTTCCTATTTCCTCAGCCCGACCTGTGGCCAGGCTTGTTTGCTGCTGGCCTGGTCAACCAATCTGTTGGTGTTGGCAGCCCCCGCTGATCCCCACGCAGCCCTCACAGCCTGGTTGTTCTGGCACCTGGCGGAGGTAGTGACTCAGTTTTTCCCTGAAAAACACTTGTTCCAGTAGGTTGTTGTGAGTGTGTGTATGTCTGGGCTACCACCTTCAGTGTCTTCACATATATTAATAAAAACGAACGAAACACAAATAACTCTCACATAGGGGAAAGGAGCTCATGACGTTTCGGTCCGACTTGGACCATTTACAAAGCCACACTGTGATTTGTAAATGGTCGAAATCGGACTGAAACGGTCGTGAGCTCCTCCCTTCTATGTGCCGGTTATTTGTGTATTGTGCCTTTTCATTCTTAAAAATAAATAACGTAGCTGCAACGATACACGAATAACCGGGATGTAGGAGAATGAAACTAATCTTCCAAGATGGACCGAAACGTCAACAGTTTCATTCTTCTAGTGAGTCATTTGTGTAATCTTCAATGCGTATAGTTTCAGGTATCACTTCAGGGAGCGAATATTCACAACTTTGAGACATTCCTGAAGCATAATTTATTTAAGGGTTCTGTATAGGCAGTAAGTGATCTCTGTGTTCATACTAGCTTTTGATAATTTTGATGAACACAGCCGCCGACATTGAACTGTGTTCTGAGCGAGAGAGCACAAGCGATTTGAACAATATCACCATTGGTATTATTGCTCTTGTTTAGAAAGTTCTCATTATCCCCTCTGTCATTTTCCTGGCTCTTTCACCACTGTGTTCTCTAAATGATTGATTAGCTTACATTATTACACCCAGGTCTTTAACATATTCCTTTGCTTCATTAAATGGTCGATCAGCTTACATTATTACACCCAGGTCTTTAACATATTCCTTTGCTTCATTAAATGGTCGATCAGCTTACATTATTACACCCAGGTCTTTAACATATTCCTTTGCTTCATTAAATGGTCGATCAGCTTACATTATTACACCCAGGTCTTTAACATATTCCTTTGCTTCATTAAATGGTCGATCAGCTTACATTATTACACCCAGGTCTTTAACATATTCCTTCGTTTCGTTAAATGGTCGATCAGCTTACATTATTACACCCAGGTCTTTAACATATTCCTTCGTTTCATTAAATGGTCTTCCTGTGTCAGTGTCCCCTCAGAGTTCCACTTACCATGTCTGTACAGGTGAATATTATCACCACTAAGCATCATATTCTCTAATACCCTCGGCGCCATATATGACTGATTCAGAAGTTCTTCTCTGGGTGACTGGCATGAAGCCAGATTGCCTTAGTAACTACCTGGTCAACCAGATTGTTGCTCCTAGCAGCCCGCAAACCTGGAGTATACCTGGAGAGGGTTTCCGGAGACACGGCCTAAAAGAGAATCTTCTAGTGATGTGGAATTAACTGAGGATGTTTGATTCTTGCCTTAATAGAAGAAAAAAACGGGAATCAAATGATGAATGAAACTGAAAATTTAATTGATAATAAACGTTTGAAAAAACGAGAGTTGTAAATGACAGTAAACGTAGAGAAAATATAAGGAAACAGACAGTTTTAATAGAATATTTTGGACTTTTTTACTGACAAGTTCTAACATAATGAGATTACTGCTCACTCTGATGAAGTAATGAGCTAGTTTGATGAGTCCCATGGTGGTGGTGGTGGTGCTTCTGGTGGTGGTGGTGCTTCTGGTGGTGTGGTGGATGGTGGTGGGTGGTGGTAGTGCTCCTAGCGGTGGTGCTTCTGGTGGTGGTGACGCTTCTGGTGGTGTGGGTGGTTTTGCTGATTCTTGTAGTGGGGGTGGTGGTACTTTCTTGGTGATGGTGGGCGGGCGACAGAGGGATGGAGAAGAGAATAGAAGAGAGAGGGAGGGAGAAGAGAGGGATGGAAGAAGACTTCAACAGTCACTTACCGTCTCTAATGAGAGAGGGAAGTCTCCAGGTTTCCTGGGACCTTATCTCCATGAGAGAGTCCCTTAAGACCACACACTGTTTCGCAGTCCTTTTGTCCTTAGTAAAACTCTCTTCATCCACAGTGTGCTGCTACACTATTCTATATGATAGTTACACTGTGGGAACACCAGCAGTGTGCTGCTACACTATTCTATATGATAGTTACACTGTGGGAACACCAGCAGTGTGCTGCTACACTATTCGATATGATAGTTACACTGTGGGAACACCAGCAGTGTGCTGCTACACTATTCTATATGATAGTTACACTGTGGGAACACCAGCAGTGTGTTGCTACACTATTCTATATGATAGTTACACTGTGGGAACACCAGCAGTGTGCTGCTACACTATTCTATATGATAGTTACATTGTGGGAACAAAAGCTAGCTATGTCTCACTGTCATATTCCATCACACAGGATGAGTTACATACGTGAGGTACTGAAATGTGTCAGCCTGAGCTGGGAGACTTCAGTAGTGTGATGAGGATGTCGTCAAACATTCCACTATGTTGAAGAATTACACATGTACACCATCTGGGTATCTTTATTTGTAAGCGTTTCGCCAACCAGTGGCTTTATTAATACAAGGACATTATATACCATGTATGTACAACTTGTCAGACACTGCAACATCATGGAATCTTGGTACAGAGGACATCTACACAATCTTCTTTCAAACTACTGGCCCATTTCTTGGGTATAACCTATTTCCACTGGGAATTCCCACCTAGCAGTAGCAATGCCTTCGTCTGCTATCCCCTCATGGAAGGTTCCTTGATGTTGGTGAGGGGCTCTTGATTTAGGGAATTGGAACTGTGCTCCACTTCCCCGAATTAAGCCTGAATGCCTTCCACATCCCCCCACCCCCGGGCGCTGTATAATCCTACGGGTTTAGCGCTTCCCCTTTGATTATAATAATAATAACTTCGTCTGCTATACGTCCTACACCTGTCGCCATTATATAAACACCAAGCTCCATAACTGTTCTTCAGTTCCTTCAAGACTACTGTGCTCTTCACCAGCGCCAAGGTTGAGGGACTCATTACCTCATCTTTTATATATAATTCTTCACGTTATATCCTTGTATTGATAGTCACTGGATGGCAAAACGTCTACAAATAAAGATACCGAGATGTTACGCATGTGTCAAATTCTTCATCTTGTCGGTATTGTATAACATTTATGTACAGCATTCCACTGTGGGTTCAGTAGCTACGACGGCTTGAGAGGCTTCCTTGCAGCAATCTGGAGTTATTGGATACATAGGGAAGGGGGAACTGGATGGGAAACAAATGAGTGAAATGACGAGGGAGAGAGAGAGAGAGAGAGAGAGAGAGAGAGAGAGAGAGAGAGACAGACAGACAGACAGACAGACAGACGGAGACAGAGATGAGAATATGACAGGACACAGAGTGTATTTGATCAGATCACGGATGCTGGGGCTGGTTGACTGGGCTTAATTAAATGCTGCACTAGAGATGACCAGGATGGTCACTTAAATCACATACAGATTCATTATTGGAAAAGTGAAGGAAAGGAAATTACATTGTAATCCACTATATATATATATATATATATATATATATATATATATATAAATGTAAACTATGCCAGACAAGCCACGGGAAAGAGGGGTGGAAATCTATAGCTCAAGTACTTTCACACTTGTCAGTGCGTCATCAGGAGCTATGCAGTGTTGCAAGGTAGCAACTGAAGCAGGGGAAGTTTTCTCAGAGTAGCTCAGTGCGGGTTTGTCATTTAAAATTAAGTCCCTTCTAAAGCTTTCTCTTATGCATTTAAAGATATATTTTTTAATTTATGCTAATATAAAAATTAATTAATTTGTACCAAAAGAACCTTAGGAAATTTACCTAACCTTATTATAACAAGCGCAATTTAATTTAGCATAATCCAACTAAATATATTTTACATAAGTTTACAGTAATTTTATAATAAATAAAATGAAATTTATCGACAAGTGCCTTTGACAAAATGGTAACTATAACACACACACACACACACACACACACACACACACACACACACACACACACACACACACACTGGAGAGGCCTTGGGTGAAGAGGTACTTCCCGTAGAGCTGCAGCAGAGGCAGGTCTAATGAATACCCCAGACAGGCGACTCTCCTTCCCTCTCAGCACAGTGCAGGAAACTCCCTCAGCTGCACACGACACTATTAAGATGCGAGGTTCTTCTCTCAGCTGCACACCAGCCACGGTGATAGTTACTTCTCTCAGCTGCACACCAGCCACGGTGATAGTTACTTCTCTCAGCTGCACACCAGCCACGGTGATAGTTACTTCTCTCAGCTGCACACCAGCCACGGTGATAGTTACTTCTCTCAGCTGCACACCAGCTACGATGATACCTTCTTCTCTCAGCTCCACACCAGCTATCATGATAGTTCTCTCAGCTCCGCACCAGCTACCATGATAGCTTCTTCTCTCAGCTCCACACCAGCTACGATGATACCTTCTTCTCTCAGCTCCACACCAGCTATCATGATAGTTCTCTCAGCTCCGCACCAGCTACCATGATAGCTTCTTCTCTCAGCTCCGCACCAGCTACCATGATAGCTTCTTCTCTCAGCTCCACACCAGCTACGATATCTTCTTCTCTCGGCTCCACACCAGCTACCGTGATAGTTCAGCTCCACACCAGCTACCATGATAGTTCAGCTCCACACCAGCTACCATGATAGTTCAGCTCCACACCAGCTACCATGATAGATTCTTCTCTCAGCTGCACACCAGCTACCATGATACCTTCTTCTCTCAGCTCCACACCATCTACCATGATAGTTCTCTCAGCTCCACACCAGCTACCATGATAGCTTCTTCTCTCAGCTGCACACCAGCTACCGTGATACCTTCTTCTCTCAGCTCCACAGCAATCTTAAGAAGCTCGGTCCTTTGCTCTTAAGGTGTTTTTATTCTTATTAAGACAAAGTTTAAAAATCACTGTCTGTGGTATCCAGCAGAGTGACTGTACCTGACCAGATATTATTGTGACTCTTATTTACTAATTATGGGACGGAACATACACTTCTGTGACTGGGATTTACAGGTCATGTTAGGAAGCACAGTACTGTGACTCTGGGATTTACCAGTCATGTTAGGAAGCACAGTACTGTGACTCTGGGATTTACCAGTCATGGTAGGAAGCACAGTACTGTGACTCTGGGATTTACCAGTCATGGTAGGGAGCACAGCACTAAGATTTGCATATTAGCAGCTAGGTGGGATACACTGACAACGACACAAACACACACAAAACACATACACACAAAACACATACACACAAAACACACACACACACACACACACACACACACACACACACACACACACACACACACACACACACGGGAGAACTATTTAACAAACATTATCTCTCAGTCCACAGCGGGATTCGAACCTACACACTATCAAGGTACACAGTATTACCGCCACCCAGCCAGATCCCTGATTATATATATATATATATATATATATATATATATATATATATATATATATATATATATATATATATCGGGGATCTGGCTGGGTGGCTATATGTATATATATATAAATATATTTTAACCACGAACGAGTGGTATTAATAACACTGCGATTAGCCGAGGATTCGAACCCATGTCGTTTTGGTCCACCTTATGGTGAGTGAAAATCACACATGACGCTAAACCCTCGGTACAACGCATTTCTACAAGAATGACGAACCTACCAGAGCTAGGTGATTTACTGTCATCCGAAGACATACGGACACGCCGTAGTGTGTGTGTGTGTGTGTGTGTGTGTGTGTGTGTGTGTGTGTGTGTGTGTAATATGCAGTGCATGCAAGGATCACCATAGAGAATTGAAAATTGAGTGTCTGAGCATGATTGATCGTGTAATAACGAAATGTGTGTTCTGCAACTCAAGAAATGTGTTCTAACTCGCGAAATGTTTCCCGTAACTCAGGAAATGTTTGCTGGGGTCCAGGAAATGTCTCCCATGAAAGCGCTGAAGGATTCAGTTAGCATTTTTGCGATTAATTTTCGGGCGCCTCATAAACAGAATGATTATGAGGATGATTATATTCTGCTACATCTGTTATCTTTCAAGGTTTACAAGAATGATTGACCCGCGACACAGCCTTGACCTCTCCTTAACTAGGAAAAAAATAATAAATATAATAATAATTATAGTAATCTTTATCTCTACAAATGGATGATACAACTTATACAGACCATAGCTGACATCACTGACATATTAGCACCCAGTTACCTACTTATTGTTAGGTGAACAGAGACAGCAGGTGTCTTAAACTCGCCCCGTGGTTTCCACCCGTACCGGGGATCGAACCACTGTGCTACCAACCGAGCTACGGGACACATAAGGATAAGATATACGAAAAGGAATTAAAAAGGGAAGATAAACGTCTACTGAAAGTGAGAAGTTAAGATATTCCTGACGTCTTACATGTTCTTCACGCAGAAGGAAGGAAAAAAAAACAGGAATCCTGCCAGAGTGCATATCGTTTATCAGGCTTACGTTACATACTCCCCTGCCAGGATAGTTGTTAACTACCAGGCGGAAACTAGAGCATGGAGACTCTCAGTCTTTAAATAACATGAAAGGTTTACATTTCACGATGCGCTAAACACGTGTGGATCATCTAGTGTCAGGAGTATTAAAGGCTCGACCCTCCGTCCTCTAATCACAGCCCGGAAGAAACAGGAAAGCATTATATCTCTCGAAGCACTAAACACATTGATCACTAAGCGTTTGTAGTATTTGAAGGCTCGACCCTCCGTCCTCTAACAGCGGCACGGAAGAAATATGACAGCAGATAAAGATACACAAATATATATCTGGAAAATATTGGCTTAAGAAAAGCGTAACCACTAGGCCAGTGAGACAAGGGCAGAGGACCCATAAAAATGGCCCAGAGTCCCATTTAGGAGACGAGAAATGGGGGCGGCTGGCCCTTTGAGCATCCCTTAGGAACGACCTGAGCAACTGCTGGAGCGACCGTCCTTGTCAGGGAGGAAGGGGTAGGAGAAAGAGGGGAGAGAAAGGGTTAGTGGATAGGTAAGTAGGGTGGCGTGGATAGATCAGAGGGGAGGAGGCAAGAGAAATACTTGAAGGTGGTGGTTAGAGGAGAAGAGAAGAAAGAAGGTTAATAACGAAATGGAAGAGACGAGAAGGTAAAGAGAAATGTTATCATTTTAGTTAAGAAACACAAAGAAATGAGCCATGAACAAACATGAACACCCATGAACAAACATGAACACCCATGAACAAACATGAACACCCATGAACACCTATGAATATTTATGAGCACTCGTGAACACTCACAAGCACCAATAATCACCCATGACCACAACATGAACTGGCAGAGTGCAGTCTGGAAATATAAAGCAGACTGGAAATGCAAATGCTGAGTTGTGACTGCATGATGCGAGCACAAACAGCCTCAGGGATCAAACTGTGAGCAATAAGGGTGGTCTGGGACCGAGCCACGGGGACGATCATCCCTCGAACCACTTTCAGGTAACTTCATGTAAGTGAAAATAGTCTGGAGTCAGATGTGAGTGTATCACAACCTGGTTTTAACACCTCGTAAGGCCGGTGGAGACCTGACATCATTACTATCAGAGAGAGAGAGAGAGAGAGAGAGAGAGAGATTAAAAAAATAAATTCCATCATGAAAGAGTTCGTGCCATATTAAGAAAATACAAGTTTCGTATCACTTTTGGACTTTTTTGCAGTAGTGAAGATATATATATATATATATATTATATATATATATATATATATATATATATATATATATATATATATATATATATATATATATAATCAGACACACACACACAAACAGACATTTGAGATTCTGCACGTGATCAAGCAACATGTTTTCATTAAGGCACAATTGGAATTTTTCAACTCGTTTCTGCATAGTTCGGGACGACGACTGTGAAGCACGTTGTAAAGTTAGCAGCAAATAACTGGAAGTTGGTTTATTGCAGCTAATAATCCATAATTACACTGTGATTGCACATTTACACAGTGGTTGAATATGTTGGTGATTGATATAAAGTGTTAAAAGTAATTCAAGTGTTGATCTTGCGGTGAGGTCGTGAAGACTGTTTCTGTTTGGGTTTTATAGGGCTTTTCACAGCACGCGCCGTATACTGTCTACACACAACCATGATCTGGGCCACTACTGCTCCTGAGTCAGAGCCCTTAATAGCTACCACCACCACCATAACAACAACCACAACCACCATAACAACAACCACAACCACCATAACAACAACCACCACCACCATAACAACAACAACAACCACCAAAAATAGGGTAGAATTATCGACATAATGTTAGATAATTGGACACAGATGCAACTATCGTGACATTTTACTGTGATAACGTTTCGCTCTCCACGAGCTTCAAGTCACTATGGCTTGACAAAGTTCCTGGAGAGCGAAATGTTGGCACAATAAAATACCACATTAGTTGCATCTGTGTCCATTTACCTGACAACTAAAAAACCACCTCAGCAACCATAACCACAACAACTACAACTACCACCACAAAACTACCACCACCACCTACATCATTTTATTTCCTTGAGGCAGCAAGTAAAACTTTATTTAGACGTTGGGTATAAAGCATAAAATTTTTACAATGATCATGAGGGAAGGCAGATGATCTGGACACATAAAAAGTACATTCAGTTTTATCAGGTCTCCACATTCTTAATTTCCCTCACCTTCAGAAAATGTTTGGTACGATTTGGTAAGTAAACAATGTTTATGTCGACCCATGCTGGTAAGATAAGATAAGATAAGATTTCGTTCGGATTTTTAACCCGGAAGGTTAGCCACCCAGGATAACCCAAGAAAGTCAGTGAGTCATCGAGGACTGTCTAACTTATTTCCATTGGGGTCCTTAATCTTGTCCCCCAGGATGGCACCCACACCAGTCGACTATCACCCAGGTACCTATTTGCTGCTAGGTGAACAGGACAACAGGTGTAAGGAAACGTGTCGAAATGTTTCCACCCGCCGGGAATCGAACCCGGACCCTCCGTGTGTGAAGCGTGCTGAAGCTGTCTGCCATGTGTTCATACATGTGGCAGACAGCACTCTTCTCATTGAGAAGAATGGAAACCTGTAAATAATTTTGATAATTCGTGAAAAACAAAAAAAAAAATAAGAAAAATTGTCTGGCCTTTTTTCTTCGTGACGTCAAGAGCATAAAACTATTTTTCCCGTATGTTCTTCAGTCCGTTAAACACGATTTCTAACACACCGTTTTCAAGAACGTTGTCACCACATTTATTCGAGAATCTAAAATCTAAATCTAAATATGTTATGTGGGAGTTCGTATGCTGGAATTGGGTAAAATCACAAACTTCCAAAGAATGGTAACTTATTATTATGGGTACTAGGGAGGAACCGGCAAGCCTGACCTGCCGTCTACATAACGTCTCTACTTGAGCTGAGCTGCCGAATGCCTGGAGGGAGAGCGGCATTCAAATCATACTAGGTCAGCAGTAACGGTCAGTGATTCACGCAGGGGGCAGTGAATCAGTAACGGTTACTATGAGTACAGTAGTACACAGTACTAACATACTGGGGATAACTACACAAGTATATCACATAGGGAATCAGTAACACTAAATCAGTAACGCTACTAACAAATAAGGCAAAACATGCCGTCGGGGGATGGAAATCTTCTCAAGATCTTTCACTTTTTTCGTGCTTCATCAGGAGCTGTGCAATATTTCAGTTGCAATATGATTGAAAGGAAAGATCTTTCAGAAGAAAGGTAGCGTGTTGATGCTGGCTCCTGATGAAGCACGGAAAATGTGAATGATCTTGAGCTGAAGATTTCCATCACTGAATAACCATTGTAACAAACAGTAAAATTCCAAACGCTTTCGTCTTATTGGAAGGGAGGATGGAGCCTCCACTATACAATATATTGTATAACCCATACAGGTTTAGCCCGTCACATTAAAACATAAGGAGGATCATCATGACTCTCAATCAATATTCAACTTGTTTCTTCCTCCCCTCCCTTAGCACTCGATTACCATAATCCAATCTACTCTGCTCCCTGTTGGCTGATCCTTGTTGTTCTAAGCTTACAAGCTTCACAACAACGAGAAATAAACGAGCTTCAATCTCGAACACTTGTGGGGTTTGATGAGGTGTTCAAATGGTTGCCAGCTCACATGCTAGCATTTGAACCTAGTGTGGTATACCTGAAGGGTATACTTGGAAGGAATACCTGGAGGGAATACCTGGTGGGTATACATGGAGGGTATACTGGAAGGAATACCTGGAGGGTATACCTGGTGAGTATACCTGGAGGGTGTACTTGGAAGGTATACCTGGAGGGTATACCTGGAGGATGTTGCGGGGGTCAACGCCCCCTTCGGCAAGGTGATCAGGACTGTCTTACCAGATCGCACCTTCGGAAGAAACTAAAACTGTGTGGTAATCTGCATCAAATCTGTGGAAATGTTATATATCTCTCTCTCTCTCTCTCTCTCTCTCTCTCTCTCTCTCTCTCTGTCAATACTTTTCCTACCACTCTCCATCTCAACATTTCTGTATTTGTAGTATCTTTTCTCACAATGTCACCCATTCCTTTCCCGTTCCCCTTCCTGATTCCCCTTTCCACTCCACCCATAACCCTGACGGGAAGGGATGTACTCACACCTGAAACTCGTAGCTTTCTCCTCTACCTGACTTGTTCAATTTATTACACACCAGAGTACATATATCATAAAACAGCAGTGGGAAGGAGGGAGAAAGAAGAGAAGAGAGGGAGAAGGAAGATGTGGGGAAAAGGAGGAGGAGGAGGAGGAGGAAAAGAGTATAATGAGGGAGAGTTGGAGGGAAAGAGAAAGAATAGGGAAGAATGGAAGAGAGAGTAACAATGAGCTGGAAATTGGGAGGAAAGTTAAAGAAAGTTTGAGTGAAAGGGTAGAGATGAAACCTTTCAAAAACTGAAAAGAAAACAGGATGGAAAAGTGAAGAAGAGAAAAATAAAGATGAGAAGACAAACACACGAATTTCATATTTTATTTATTACACACACACACACACACACACACACACACACACACACACACACACACACACACACACACACACACACACACACACACACACACTAATAATAATAAGGTAATTATTATAATAGCAATAATAATGATCTCGGAGGAAAAAATCTCTGAGTATGTGTGTATGTATATATATGTATGTGTATATATATGTATATATATATATATATATATATATATGTGTGTGTAATATATATATATATATATATATATATATATATATATATATATATATATATATAAATATATAATATATATATATATATATATATATATATATATATATATATATGTATATATATGCAATAAGATCACAGTAAACAGGTGATTTCGGAATATGCAAAACAACCACTCTGAAAAAAGAGAAATTCCAAGCGCTTTCGTGACTACTCACATTATCAAGGAAGCTATATAAGGGGTCAGGCCAGCACCTCACTATCAGATCCCACAACGGTTAAACACCTGACGCGCGGCGACCCAACTTGGATAGGTCCTTTGCACAACTCACCCCACAAACTATTCTACCCAAGAAAATTTAAAAATTATTTGTCCAGTGTATTATTAAATTCTTCCCAAATTCTATTAATTATAAATGGATCTAATTTATATAAACCATGTATGGACTAATAAAAACACACAAACCAGGGAATCCAGTCAGACCAATTATTAGCTCCATAGGGTCAGTTTCATATAAATTATCCAAATGGCTTGTTGATATTTTGAGCCCTATTGTTGGCAAAATTTCTAACTTTAATGTTAAAAACAACATAGACTTGGTTGATAAATTAAGCTCCTTGACTGACTTAAATGATTTTAACATGGTTAGTTTTGATGTTACTTCCTTGTTTACGAAAGTTCCTGTTGATGATTTATTAAGTTTCTTATCTGAAGAACTCGTTAACTATGATTTACCATTGCCAGTTCCTACTATCATTAAACTTATTAAACTTTGCATTGTTGATGCAAAATTTGTATTTAATGATAAATTTTACACTCAGAAGTTTGGTATGGCAATGGGAAATCCTCTTTCACCTGTTCTTAGTAACCTATACATGGAATTTTTTGAAACAAGGTTACTTAACACAATCCTCCCTAATAGAGCTAAATGGTTCAGATATGTTGATGATATTTTGTGTCTTATGCCCAAAAATGTAGATATACACCATTTCCTTGGAAAATTAAATAGCTTAGCCCATTCTATAAACTTTACTGTTGAGTTTGTAGATGTTTTAATTATTAAGGGTAATAATGAATTCAAATTTAAAATTTACAGAAAACCTACAAATAACTGTTCCTATGTCCACTATTATTCCTCGCATCAAGATAGTCAAACTGTCTGTTTTCTCATCAATGTTTCTGAGAGCTTTACGAATTTGTAGTCCTGAGTTCATAGATGAGGAAATATCCAAAATTTATGAAATAGGTAATGATTTAAAATACCCAAGAAATGTAATTGATAAATCTTTTAAAGTTGCTAGAAATACTTTTTACAATCCAAAAAGGGACAACCAGCCTTATTCAACTAAAAATATGTTGGTTCTCCCTTACCATGAAAACTTGGTTGATATGCCTTCTCTTCTTAAGACTTTTAATATTAAAGTTGTATTCAAAAATCTTGATACAGTAAAAAAAAACTTTTGATAAAGAATTCCCCCCAAAATGCTGATGGATGTGTCTATAAGATTCCTTGTAAAATTTGCGATAAAGTTTATTACGGTCAAACTGGTAAAAATCTCGAACTAAGATTAAAACAACATAAATATAGCATTAGAACTGGACAAGATTCCAATGCTCTATTCATTCATGTAAGAGATTTTAACTATCCAATTGATTTTCAAAAAGTTGAGAAAGTAGTATCAAGCAAGTCCATGGTCGACAGGAATATAATTGAATCTTGTTTCATAAAAAGCAGTTTTGACAATAATATGAATATTTCCTTTGGTTTATATAAATTAGATCCATTTATAATTAATAGAATTTGGGAAGAATTTAATAATACACTGGACAAATAATAATTTTTAAATTTTCTTGGGTAGAATAGTTTGTGGGTGAGTTGTGCAAAGGACCTATCCAAGTTGGGTCGCCGCGTGTCACGTGTTTAACCGTTGTGGGATCTGATAGTGAGGTGCTGGCCAGACCCCTTATATAGCTTCCTTGGATGCTTTACTTTCATAGTTCCTTGATAATGTGAGTAGTCACGAAAGCGCTTGGAATTTCTCTATTCTTTCAGAGTGGTTGTTTTGCATATTCTGAAATACCTGTTTACTGTGATCTTATTGCATATATATATATATATATATAATATATATATATATATATATATATATATATATATATATAATATATATATATATAATATATATATATATATATATATATATATATATATATATATATATATATATATATATATATATATATATATATATATATATATATATAATATATATATATACATATATATATATATATATATATATATATATATATATATAAATCTTCTGTGCCATATTATGTAATAAAATATTCCTATTGGTAAAAAAAAAATAGTTTAAAAGATGGGGTGGTAGGGGAAGTGGAATATTCAAATGGCTTCAGGAAGAAATCCAAATATTCTTCCTTGAAGCCTTTTTATCCACTTCTCCGAGGCTATGGGTCCCACAATTTACACCAGAGGTGGACACCATCCTATATATATATATATATATATATATATATATAGTATATATATATCTCATCTCTAATGAAGTTCTCATTAGGAGGTATAATAGGGAAATTAAATTAGCTCTTATAATAGACCCAGTCTCATTATCCTAATTTCCATGAACTTTCTTGGCCTAATCAGGAAAAATTATGAGGGAAAAAGAGAATTACGATCCTGCGTGCTTTGTAGACCAGACTCCAGCTCTGTAGTCGCTGGTTAGGCTCTTAAAGTCAGACTTGTATATATAAACTGTATGAAAGAGCTCCCAAAAACCTACACAATTAAGAATATCTGTGGTTATGATCACAGTGTTGTTGATGAATTGTGATGGTCCCTGAGAACCTCTCACTGCTGCCTCACTCAACCCCACAATACTTTACTTTTTAGAAGCATCATTATTTTCCTTACATTTTCAGTGATAGAAATACTAGTACAAAACGGAAGAAAAAGAGAGTGAGAGAGAAATGATAAAGAAAGTAAGGGAGAGACGGAGAGGGAAAAGGAGGGGGGGAATAGAGGGAGGTAGAGAGATATTTCTAACCATTTCCCATACAAGAACACCAGTCATACACATGTCCTTGTTTATTTATCACAAAATATGATCTATCAATTATACTGACATACAATGTATATGCAGTATACACAGTAAACACTGTATGCACATTAAGCATACTTTCACCTTATTTTAAACCCTAATTATGCAAAGGAAATAAAAAAAAGTCCATCTATTGACCCGTTTGCATGGAACAGAAAATATAGAATCATCTGTTAATTACACCTGCGACTCTCGTGTTCAGAAACAATTTATATATATAAATATTAACAGAGTTTTCCTCGTGGGATATGAAACCACTGAGCATGTTGATTGCTGATACGAAATAAAAGAAAGCAACTTGATTCACAGCACTGGGAACCCTGCTTCTGGCCCTGGACCGGTCTGATATTAGGGTGGCCCTGGAGGGGGCCGATACTAGGGTGGCCCTTTACAGGGCTGATACCAGGGGTGCCCTGAACAGGGATGATACTAGGGTGACTCTAGACAGGACTGATGTTAGGGTGGCTCTGGACAGTGCTAATACTTGGGTGGCCCTGGGCAGGGTTGATACCAGGGTGGCACTGGACAGGGCTAATACCAGGGTGGCCCTGGACAGGGCTGATACTAGGGTGACTCTAGACAGGGCTGATGCTAGGGTGCCTCTGGACATGGCTAATACCAAAGTGGCCCTGGACAGGGCTAAAATACTAGGGTGGCCCTGGAAACTCCAAACATAGTTGTTCCTCAGGGCAGCATCTCAAGATCCTCCCACCAACATGTATAACAACAGTTTAAATGTAACCAGGATAAGTAAATTTCTGTTGAAGTCGCCTGAACGAGTCGTTAGTAAATTTGAGTTGCAACACTTCGTGCACTGCCCTTTTGTACGTAATTTTCACTCAATTTACGGCATGCTTCCCCAATTTTGCTGCATGCTACTCGAAATTAGGTTGCAAAATTTCAGATGGTTTACGCAGAATACTTGTTACGTGATTGCCTCTTATTTGTGTGTTGTGTGTGTACTCGCCTAGTTGTACTCGTCTTTTTATGGTTGCAGTGTGATTCACAGCTCCTGGCCCCGCCTCTTCACTGGTCGCTACTGGGTTACTCTTCGTGCTCCATGAACTTTATCATACCTCTTCTTAAAGCTATGTATGGATCCTGCCTCTACTACATCGCTTCTCAAACTCTTGTGATTGAAGAAATACTTCCTAACATCCCTGTGATTGATCTGAGTCTTCAACATTCAACTGTGACCACTTGTTGCTGTGTCACGTCTCTGGAATATTGTCTCTCTGTCCACCTTTTCAATTCCTCTAAGAATTTTATGTCATTATGTGTGTGTGTGTGTGTGTGTGGATTGTGTGCAGCCAGCAGTAACAGCCTCCTTGATCAGACCTTGATCCTCCAGGAGAACTGGTCTGGGACCGTGCTACGGGGGCGCTGACCCGAGAAACATCCTTCAAGTATAGTTCATACATGTTGTACGTCAGAGGATATTGAATTCGTCTGTCAAGTTCGTGGAGTGGGAGGAGGAAGACGGAAAAGAGAAGGGGATAAGGAAAGGTAAGAGATAGAAAGAGATGGAGGTAGGGAAGAGGATGAGGGGAAGGAGAGGATGAGGAGAGGCAGAGAGGGAAACGAGGTGATTTTCATATTTCTCAGGTCACTGCAGCTTCCTGTGTGTGTGTGTGTGTGTGTGTGTGTGTGTGTGTGTGTGTGTGTGTGTGTGTGTGTGTGTGTGTGTGTGTTAAGATTCATTGTACAGCAGTGACATCTGTCTGTCTGCCTCTCCTTTTCTCTTTACTCCCTTTCTCACTCTAACATAAAAATGAGCTTAAGACACACACACACACACACACACACACACACACACAATACTGGTGTCAGTTCTTTCTGGTTTATGTGAATGGTATTCCAGATGAGACTGAGTCAGATATATCTCAGTTTACTGAAGTAAAACTGATAATAAAAACAGATGAGAACAGGGAAAGGCTACGAATGGATCTGTACAAACAGCACGTTTGGTCAGATAAGTGGCTGCTTGAATTCAACCCCGGCATATGCAGGGTTAAAAAGATCGGGGAAAAGAACAGAAGGCCGGATACAGTGTATAATCTCAGGAGACAGGTCTAGGGATGAACATAGCTCCTAGAATTTTTGCAAAAGGAGCACATCAACTGAATAACCTCTGTAACCAGTGCTCACCTGGCAGATTTATGAGTGGCCTTTTGGAATCTCAACATGGAGGCTTTGTCAGCCCCATCTTGGAGTACGCAGCACCAGTATGGAACCCACATCTCAGGAAGCATGTTAAAAACCAAGAGAAAGTGCTGGAGTGTGTACCAAGGCTGGTTCATGAGGTAAGAGCTGTGAGAAGTTGATGGAATTGGATCTACCGAGAGTACCTGTAGTTTACCGGGAGAAGGTTTCGGGAGTCAACGCCCCCGCGGATCGGTCAGAGGCGCAGAGAAGAACCATGGGAGATATGGTAACAGCATAGAGAATAATCAGCGAAATTGGAAGGGAAGACAGGGGCAGGCTGTTTGAGAGGCGAGGAACGAGAACTCGGAAAGTGGAATGATCACGGTGAAGAAGTTGTGGAGGCAGGCTCTATACACGGTTTTAAGAGCAGGTACGATAGGACCCACGAGGCTAGGAGGGGTGAATCTAGCAAGCAGCAAATTGAAACACACTTGATCAAGCACGTCAAGAAATTAGAGAAAGTGCAAAGGTTTGCGACAAGGTTAGTTCCAGGGCTAAGGGGAATGTCCTACGAAGAATGGTTATGGGAAATCGGCCTGACGACACTGGAGGACAGAAGGGTTGGGGAAGACATGATAACGACATACAAAATACTGCGTGGAATAGACAAGGTGGACAGACAGGATGTTCCAGAGATGGGACACAGAAACAAGGGGTCACAATTGGAAACTGTAGACCCAGATGAGTCAAAGGGATGTTAGGAAGTATTTCTTCAGTCACAGAGTAGTCAAGAAGTGGTATTAATAGCCTAGCAAGTGAGGTAGTGGAGGCAGGAACCATACATAGCTTTAAGATGAGGTATGATGAAGCTCATGGAGCAGGGAGAGAGTGGACCTAGTAGCACTCAGTGAAGAGGCGAGGCCAGGAGCTGAGTCTTGGCCCCTGCAACCACAATTAAATGAGTACAGTTAGGCGAGTACACACACACACACACACACACACACACACACACACACACACACACACACACACACACACACACACACACACACACTAATAAAACGTTATGTGGGAGAAAAACTATTACAATGTTACGGAATAAAAAGTTGAAGTTAAGTGTGTGTGTACTCACCTAGTTGTGGTTGTAGGGATCGAGTCACAGCTCCTGGCCCCGCCTCTTCATTGGCCGCTACTGGGTCACTCTGCTTTATGAGCTTTATCATACCTCTTCATAAAGATATATATGGATCCTGCCTCCACTACATCGCTTCCCAAACTATTCGTGTGTGTGTGTGTGTGTGTGTGTGTGTGTGTGTGTGTTGGTGAGTATCTCCCTTTTGATTGGTTGTTTTTTACGCATCAACTTGACCTTAATCTTCGTCTATCATCCTGCCTGTCTATTTCATCCATTGGTACATTGGGTTTAAAGTCTATCGGCTACACGAAGATCATTAAAGCTGCGTATAACCTGTATACAACCAGTCAGGGATATTGCAACAGCTAAAATGGCAAGTATATTAAGCTCTCAAGATATATACAACGAGTGAAGCTCACTTCTCTGTGCTCATACAGTGAATCATACATTGCAGTGTATATACACTGAGAGATACAAATCTCTGTGTACGTACACTGAGAGCCACATATCTCTATGTACACTGAGAGATACATATCTCTTTGTATACTGAGAGAGACACATCTTTGTGTACGTACACTGAGAGACACATATCTCTATGTACACTGAGAGATACATATCTCTTTGTATACTGAGAGAGACACATCTTTGTGTACGTACACTGAGAGACACATATCTCTATGTACACTGAGAGATACATATCTCTTTGTATACTGAGAGAGACACATCTTTGTGTACGTACACTGAGAGACACATATCTCTATGTACACTGAGAGATACATATCTCTTTGTATACTGAGAGAGACACATCTTTGTGTATGTACACTGAGAGACACATATCTCTATGTGCACTGAGAGATTCATATCTCTATGCATGTACACTGAGAGATACATATCTCTATGCATGTACACTGAGAGATACATATCTCTAGACATGTACACTGAGAGACATATCTCTGTGTATGTACACTGAGTGCTATATTATGTATGTACACTGAGGGATATATATATCTCGAATCATATGTTCACTGAGGGATATATATCTCCCGGTGTGTATATCCAACTTCAGTTATTCTTTCACTTTGAGTCTTTAACCCCCGAGAATAACGTGAGCAGAATTCTTGACGAAAACTTTAGACCTGCAAAAACCTGGGAAAGCTTCCCCTGACGTAAATTGGCGAAGCTTCGCCTGACTTGACGAAGCATCACCTGACGCAAGTTGGCGGAGACTCTTGACACAGCGGGGAAATAATTCAACATTTTCGTTCGGCTACGAAATGAGTCGAACAATCACCACTTTCTTTTTGACGACTTCGTGAGGAGAATGAATCCTACCTCAGCATCAAGGTAAACTGGGGAAGGGAGAGGACGGAGAGAGAAAGAGGGAAGAAAAAAAAATTGGAAGGAGGCAGGAATGATGGTAAGAAGGAAGAAAGCGAGAGAAGATAACTGGTCATGTGATTATCATATAGAATAGTGTAGGAGCACACTGCTGGTGTTCCCACAATGTAACTATCATATAGAATAGTGTAGCAACACACTGCTGGTGTTCCCACAATGTAACTATCGCATAGAATAGTGTAGCAACACACTTCTGGTGTTCCCACAATGTTACTATCATATAGAATAGTGCAGCAACACACTTCTGGTGTTCCCACAATGTAACTATCATACAGAATAGTGTAGCAACACACTTCTGGTGTTCCCACAATGTAACTATCATACAGAATAGTGTAGCAACACACTTCTGGTGTTCCCACAATGTAACTATC
>NC_091355.1:323122-373122 GCF_038502225.1 Cherax quadricarinatus
CAGGTATTCCTAATAATTTAGGTGTTTGAGTTTGTACGAACAGTGAAGGTTTACCGTACTTCTCCAAATCTACAACTTCTCCTGCCTTACACGGGCGTGTTAGTGTACTGCAGTACTCCAGGATAGAGAACAAGTGACTTGAAATATATCGTCACTGGCTTGGCAACTCTGCTTCTGAAGGTTTAGTATTCAGCATATTAATCGTTTTCCTTGTCATAAAAACATTGTAATCCTTGAATATATCTCTTATTATTACTTCTAAGTTCTCCATATTAATCTTACGCTGTATTGATTTTTTGAGTATATATATATATATATATATATATATATATATATATATATATATATATATATATATATATATATATATATATATATATATATATATATATTGTCTGTTATTCCTGAAAATTTTCGCCGCATCATAATGCTGTGAGTGTCCCCACTAGACGCCCCATTAGCCTGGATCAAGAGCCCTTCATCAGTACCAAGTCATCCCCCACCAAGGATGGAGTGGCGAGAAATACGAGAGTTAATATTCACACCACAATTATTCACTTCTCAAACTTTGCTTCTGGCAAAATTCGACAGCTGGAAAATAGTCCACCAGCTTCAAGAGTCATCCTCTCTCCGTTTCTCTTCTATTTCTAATTCTATTTCTATTCCAGTCTAATTTTGTTTTAATTCGAGACTATTTCTATTCGAGTCAAATTCTGTTTATATTTGAGTCAATTCTATTTCCAAATCTTTCTAATTCTATTCCAGTCTAATTCTTTTTTTATTGTTAATGATTTTATTCCAATTTTCTTTCGTGTCTGATTTTATTTCGATTTCGTCAAATACATTTTTATTATTTACTGCACTTTAATTACATTGCTATTCTCTAATCCTATTTCTATTGTCATCCTTCTTATCTGACTCTGTTTCTATTGACACTAATGGTATCCAAATCTTTTCAATCTATATGTAAAGTAAAAGGACACAAGTGCAACTAATGTGACATTTATTGTGGCAACGTTTCGCTCTCCAGGAGCTTTATCAAGCCATTACAAACAATACATAGACACAGAGGGTATATATAGGCTCAGAGTGAGGTGCGATACTAGTGAGGTACCATTTCGATGTTCACTAGTGGTAGTAGTAGTAGTAGTGACAAAAGTAATACAATATGGTAGAGCAATTAATCCATATTGTATTACTTTTGTCACTACTACTACTACTACTACTACCACCACTAGTGAACATCGAAATGGTACCTCACTAGTATTGCACCTCACTCTGAGCCTATATATACCCTCTGTGTCCATGTATTGTTTGTAATGGCTTGATAAAGCTCCTGGAGAGCGAAACGTTGCCACAATAAAATGTCACATTAGTTGCACTTGTGTCCTTTTACTTTACATATTGTCGGTAATTCTACCAACTTTATTACTTTTCAATCTAGTTAAATTCTATTACATAATTCTATGCCTATCAGTTCCACTCCACACAAATTCTAATTCTAAAATTTCATTTCTTTCTAACTTTCAGAATTGTCTTTTATATTAGTTAAATCTATTGCATTTCCAAATTTAGGTTAGAATTATTTATTGTTACTTGTTATTGGACATTTTTCCATTTAAATCAGATTCCAAAATGTTTAGATCACTTTCCCTATTTATCAAACATTCGACTTTTGTTCGTACGTAATCAAGTGAGCGAAAACTTACAATACCTGATGATGAGCTTGCAATACCTGCTGGAGAGCTTACAATACCTGCTGGAGAGCTTACAATACCTGCTGGAGAGCTTACAATACCTGCTGGAGAGCTTACAATACCTGCTGGAGAGCTTACAGTACCTGCTGGAGAGCTTACAATACCTGCTGGAGAGCTTACAATACCTGCTGGAGAGCTTACAATACCTACTGGAGAGCTTACAATACCTGCTGGAGAGCTTACAATACTTGCTGGAGAGCTTACAATACCTGCTGGAGAGCTTACAATACTTGCTGGAGAGCTTACAATACCTACTGGAGAGCTTACAATACCTGCTGGAGAGCTTACAATACTTGCTGGAGAGCTTACAATACCTACTGGAGAGCTTACAATACCTGCTGGAGAGCTTACAATACTTGCTGGAGAGCTTACAATACCTGCTGGAGAGCTTACAATACCTGCTGGAAAGCTTACAATACTCTCCTTGCTCCATGAGCTTTATCATACCTCTTCTTAAAGTTCTGTATGGATCCTGCCTCCACTACATGTGTGTGTGTGTGTGTGTGTGTATTACCCTAGCTACGAGGTCTTTTCATGAACCGGGTCGCGGGGGCGTTGACTCCCGGAACACAACCTCCAGGTATACCCCAGATATTATTCATTATCTCTTATACTCTCCAGATAACCATTATCTCTTGTAATTTCCAGATATTATCCATTATCTCTTATACTCTCCAGATATCCATCATCTCTTGTAGTCTCCAGATATTATCCATCATCTCTTGTACTCTCCAGATATTATCTATTATCTCTTGTGCTCTCCAGATATTATCTATTATCTCTTGTGCTCTCCAGATATTACCCATTATCTCTTGTACTCTCCAGATATTATCTATTATCTCTTGTACTCTCCAGATATTATCTATTATCTCTTGTACTCTCCAGATATTATCTATTATCTCTTGTACTCTCCAGATATTATCTATTATATCTTGTACTCTCCAGATATTATCTATTTCTTGTACTCTCCAGATATTATCTATTATCTCTTGTGCTCTCCAGATATTATCTATTATCTCTTGTACTCTCCAGATATTATCTATTATCTCTTGTACTCTCCAGATATTATCTATTATCTCTTGTACTCTCCAGATATTATCTATTATCTCTTGTACTCTCCAGATATTATCTATTATCTCTTGTACTCTCCAGATATTATCTATTATCTCTTGTGCTCTCCAGATATTATCTATTATATCTTGTACTCTCCAGATATTATCTATTATTTCTTGTACTCTCCAGATATTATCTATTATCTCTTGTGCTCTCCAGATATTATCTATTATCTCTTGTAGTTTCTCACATCGGAAAAGGACTTTATGGACACAGTCGTAACCAGTAAAATGTTCAATAAATATTTAATCCTAATAAACATTTATGTTCTTGTGAATCAGTATTGATGGGGAAACATTAGTGAATAAATTAAACTGTGGTTAGCACTGTATTGACCACTTTCAGAGGACCTCGGAACAATGCCATAAGGTCGAGTGTCTCTGGTAAATCTTGCAGCAGGTCGCTCGTCCTGACCTCGTACGTTGCAGGCTTAACCACCAGCGAAAAGTCGGCAATTAATGTAACCGGAATTATACGATAATTTATAAGACTTAATTCAGATTTAGCGTAATCTCCTTCTCTTCCTTCCTTCCTCCCTCCCTCCATCTCTCTCTCTCTCTCTCTCTCTCTCTCCCTCTTCCACTTCTCTCCTCCTCACCTCCTCCAATTCTCTCTCCCTTCCCTTCCATCTCAGACTCTCCAAGAGGAAAGGAAAGAAAGAGTCGAGAAACAAAGAATAGATAATTTAAGAATTAGAAACCGAAATAAAACAGGTGTTGGAAATGTTATATTTTTGACTAAGGGAAATATCTCTTAATTCAGCAGTTATGTGACTGCTGGATCACATGTGTACGGCTGAGTGCTGGATCACATGTGTACGGCTGAGTGCTAGATCACATGTGTACGGCTGACTGCTGGATCACATGTGTACGGCTGAGTGCTGGATCACATGTGTACGGCTGAGTGCTAGATCACATGTGTACGGCTGACTGCTGGATCACATGTGTACGGCTGAGTGCTGGATCACATGTGTACGGCTGAGTGCTGGATCACATGTGTACGGCTGAGTGCTGGATCACATGTGTACGGCTGAGTGCTGGATCACATGTGTACGGCTGAGTGCTGGATCACATGTGTACGGCTGAGTGCTGGATCACATGTGTACGGCTGAGTGCTGGAATCACATGTGTACGGCTGAGTGCTGGATCACATGTGTACGGCTGAGTGCTGGATCACATGTGTACGGCTGAATGCTGGAATCACATGTGTACGGCTGAGTGCTGGATCACATGTGTACGGCTGAGTGCTGGATCACATGTGTACGGCTGAGTGCTGGATCACATGTGTACGGCTGAGTGCTGGATCACATGTGTACGGCTGAGTGCTGGATCACATGTGTACGACTGAGTGCTGGATCACATGTGTACGGCTGAGTGCTGGATCACATGTGTACGGCTGAGTGCTGGATCACATGTGCACTGTTATATGACTGCTGGATTACAGGTTCCACAGTGATTCAAGAGGCTGTTGATGTGGTCAGTCAATCGAGTAGCAGAATTCAATCCTGTTAAGTGCCAAGTAGTGAAAACTGGGTTGGGACTAAGAAGACAAGACATGGAGTACATATCAGAAAGAAGAGACAGTGAATGCACTGTACAAGGTGGAAGATCTGGGAGTCAGCAACACACCGAGCATGTCACTGTACTGAATGCCAACTTCACATCTTCAAAGCGTGCGCGCGCGCACACACACACACACACACACACACACACACACACACACACACACACACACACACACACACACACACACACACACACACACACACACACACGATGCGGGAACGGCGTCTTTACATCTTTTTCCTTAATGATGTCATCTAATCACCCCCTGTTACCATAATTAAGACAATCAGAAGGGGAAGCATTGCGCAGCATGGCGGCTCCAGGTGTAGGGAAGGGGGAAAGGAGGAGGGGAAAAATGGGAGGGAGGAGGGGGAATAGCTTGAAGGAATTAATAACTGGGGGAGGGGCAAAGGAAGTGGAGGTTACAGCGATTAGAGATTGGGTGGAAGCGGATAGATGATTAGAGGGGGTAGAGATTGAAGGAATTGGGGATTTTAGAACGTGGTAGGGATTAGGAATTAGGGACAGGGGAAGTGGATTAACGTGGGAGGGGGGATTTACGTTAGGAAGATGGGTTATTAAAGCGATATTCCTACCTAAGCATCAGAGATTTTGAACCCTAATTCCAGCTGGATTAGATTTGAATTTCACGAAGCGGTAAACCCGTGTGCTTCACTGAGCCCACGGACTGGTGCAGGCTCGATCCTCCTTCCACAGGTTGTAGCTTAATGTCTGACTCGCTTCTTAATGACTATAATATCAAGGTAAAGAGGCGATTAATGCTAAAGAAAGAACATCAAACATCTACATCTAACATCAAACATTTACATCTAACATCAGACAACTACATCTAACATCAGACATCTACATCTAACATCGAACATCTACATCTAACATCAAGCTACATCTAACATCAAACTACATCTAACATCTACATCTAACTACATCTAACATCGAACATCTACATCTAACATCAAGCTACATCTAACATCAAGCTACATCTAACATCAAACTACATCTAACATCTACATCTAACTACATCTAACATCAAACATCTACATCTAACATCAAACATCTACATCTAACATCTAACATCTACATCAAACTACATCTAACATCAAACATCTACATCTAACATCTACATCAAACTACATCTAACATCAAACATTAACATCAAACATCTACATCTAACATCAAACATCTACATCTAACATCAAACATCTACATCTAACATCACACGTACATAATGGCTCAACTAACAACATATAAGAGACATTTAACATTAATCTACGTTCATCTAACATAAAGCTAAATGCAAATAACATCTTAAATGACCTATTTAACATCTAGCAAACACACCTAAAAAGATACATCAAATAAGCCACATGTAACAACCCACATGCAACAAGCCACATGTAACAAGCCACATCTAACAAGCCACATGTAAGAAACCACATGTAACAAGCCACATGTAACAAGCCACATCTAACAAACCACATGTAAGAAACCACATCTAACAAGCCACATGCAACAAGCCACATGTAACAAGCCACATGCAACAAGCCACATCTAACAAGCCACATCAACCATCACAGGGGTGATATACGGAAGTGTCTAACACAGGAAGCCACACCCTAGCATACTTAATAGGCAATTAATAACTACCTCAATTTGCTGCGTGTAATTAGTTAATATTAAGTACCAACTGCCATTACCAAATTCCTTTATACTGAAGAACCATTTTGTAGTTAGTCATCCCTATATACATTCACTCCATATCTATATAAATGTAAAATATGTTTATATATATATATATATATACACACACGCATACACACACATACACACACACACACACACACACACACACACACACACACACACACACACACACACACACACACACAACATAATTAACTAAACAGGGAAACAAACGTGATGTATGCAGCGTCTGACACACACACACACACACACACACACACACACACACACACACACACATATTGGAGTATGCGGCACCAGTTTGGAACCCACACCTAGCCAAGCACGTGAAGAAACTAGAGAAAGTGCAAAGGTTTGCAACAGGACTAGTCCCAGAGCTAAGAGGTATGTCCTACGAGGAGAGGTTAAGGGAAATCAACCTGACGACACTGGAGGACAGGAGAGATAGGGGGGACATGATAATGACATACAAAATACTGAGAGGAATTGACAAGGTGGACAAAGACAGGATGTTCCAGAGATTGGACACAGTAACAAGGGGACACAGTTGGAAGCTGAAGACACAGATGAATCACAGGGATGTTAGGAAGTATTTCTTCAGCCACAGAGTAGTCAGTAAGTGGAATAGTTTGGGAAGCGATGTAGTGGAGGCAGGATCCATACATAGCTTTAAGCAGAGGTATGATAAAGCTCACGGCTCAGGGAGAGTGACCTAGTAGCGATCAGTGAAGAGGCGGGGCCAGGAGCTCGGACTCGACCCCCGCAACCTCAACTAGGTGAGTACAACTAGGTGAGTACAGTACCATGCGGTTACTATCACTAACAATGCCAGTATTGCCTAACTCCACTTACCGGGATTCACTGAACAATTCCTGACCACAACAACAAATTCCCACCGCCAGAATTTTTATTTTGGCTCCGATTTGTAGCGGTGTGTCTAGCGGCCGGCCCGCCTCTGTCTATCTTGCCTATTTATGACAGTTATCTCTATCTATTGTGTCTACCGGAGAGGATCTGTCTATTTCCATTAAGTGCAAATTCCATTGACACTACAATTCCCACTCAGTACAAATTCCTACTCTGAGTACAAATTCCCACCCAGAGCACAAACTCCAACCCAGAGTACAAATTCCTAACCTGGTAGCTTAAAACAGGAGACAAAAACGCATACAAGTAATTCCTTAAGATTATCGAAGGAGGCGGGAATTCCTGGGAATACTTGGCCGGGATTGGGAATTCCTGGGAATACTTGGCCGGGATTAGTCCGGATTACCGATCACGAAGGGCTGGAGGGATAAATCCCCCCCGTCTCCCAACCCCTGCCATCGCATTCCCCCAATATCTCCCCACCCCCCTCGACAACAACTGGATATCCTGGCAAGGAAAACTGGCTCCTAACGACTTGTGGAAAAGGAGCGAAAATTCCTTAACCAATATGCCAGCAAATCACTCCGCTAACAAAGGCTTTACGGATCGGCCAAATACAGAAGGATATTGTCTCGATATTTTTCTAGCCGTGACTCCCCTTGAAAAAGGCGCTGCAGATATAGAAAACGTGGAGCAATCCTTTAAAAATTAATATTAAACACCGAACTGAGATTCTGACTATTAATTGTTTGCATTTTGCCGACGATGTGACTAGTTTATTGCGTGAAAAAAAATAATATGAAGAGTTGAAGTCATATGGGTGAAAATAATTGGGGAAATTATATAATTATTGGAGAGATTATCTATGATATGTTACGATTTTTTTCCCCGGTGGCGGAATTGAAATTTTATCCTCGGTAAACATCAAAGTTTTTGTGACCCTCAATCGATGTTGTTCTCCGACAAATTTTTGTGTTTGTTACAGCTATGTTTTGCTCTCCAGAAACTTTATAAAGATAGTAAGAACAATACTAAGATATTTAAAAGTTATTAAATGAAGATTGTGAGATTCACTAGAGATAAAAGCGTAAGAACTTTGGTTGTCCATGTTAGTAGTAGTAGTAGTACTACTAAAGTAGTAGTACTACTACTAGTAGTAGTGGCAGTAGTAATAGTAAATTCTTGTAGTTATATAACTGTGAGGTTGAAGAATTCCTGTTCATATTTCAGAGATGACGAAGGTGACTTTGTTCTATATAATTATTTCAGAACTGAAGGTTATTCATACTTCAAGGTAATTTTGTTTACAGGTGTTTGGTTCCTTAATCCCTAAGTGGGCATCGTTCCATTTCGCCAAATAGCTGGTGATGTTCCAGTGCTGAACACTTGCATTGTTCAAATTGTCCCGTTGATGTTTTCATTTAGACGTGTTTCTAATTTTCGTCCTGTTTTTCCGACGTACACCTTGCCACAGCCTCCACCAGGGAGTGTGCAAACTACTCACCAGCAACAGAGTAGTTTGCACACTCTCTGGTGGAGGCTGTGGCAAGGCGTACGTCGGAAAAACAGGACGAAAATTAGAAACACGTCTAAATGAAAACATCAACGGGACAATTTGAACAATGCAAGTGTTCAGCACTGGAACATCACCAGCTATTTGGCGAAATGGAACGATGCCCACTTAGGAATTAAGGAACCAAACACCTGTAAACAAAATTACCTTGAAGTATGAATAACCTCACCATACTAGACTCACCATAGCTGGTTGTTATGGTGAGTCTAGTGTTGCCTAGTGCCGGTGTTTGTAGACGTTGAAGGAAACCAGGTCGTTGGGAAGGATGATAACTCTCTTAGAAGTAAAGAACAAAATGACACAATACCGTGACTGGAACAATAAACGAATAAGAGAGAGAAGCTTACGATGACGTTTCGGTCCGACTTTGACCATTGACAAAGTCACACTAACAGAAAAAAAGAGATGGAACCAGTATATATACGCCAGCTGGCAGGGATGGAACAAGAGAAGTGGGAGGAGTGCTAATGGTAGTGGTAAGGCATGTAGGGAAATAGAAATAGTGATGGTGTAAAGTAGGGAAAGGAAAAAGCAGTAGTAAATGGTCCAGGTCGGACCGAAACGTTGTCGTAAGCTCGACGGAGAACGAATTTATCTTAAGGCTTCGTTTCTTTCCAGTCTTTGATGAAGAAAGGAAAGTATTGCTATGTGAAAGTTTGCTGGAACATCCTTCTTCAAGAATTTCAAGACTGCAAATTCAATATGCTCTCAAGAAGCCGATAATGACACCTCATTATCCTCGAAATATTAGCACGAATCCTTTTAAAATCCACAAACCCCGGCGTCATCTGGCAACAGGAAGTCCCTTACACTACTGCAACAGTGACAGCATGAGGCGGCCGATAGGATACAAACCTTAGTTGAATAGGAAACTTTTCGGTCCTGGGACCGAGTGATGAAGGTCCCAGGACCGAAACGTTTTCTAATATGTCCTGGCGTTTACTTAGTTTCTTCCTGCACCTCACCATCTTCCATTAACACATTCTCTGTGTGCAGTTTGTGTTGTCTTAATAAAGCTCCTGGAGAGCGAAACATAGCTGTAATAAACGTCTCATTACTCATTTACTTCATATATATATATATATATATATATATATATATATATATATATATATATATATATATATATATATATATATATATATATATATATTATATAAATGAAGTCTGTCGGTAATTCTACCATTATTACCAAAAATAGAGTTACATTATTACACTACTGGTGCACAATGCTGATAAGTTCTTGTACAACATGTACAACACGTACAACTGCTCGTCCTTGATCAAGTACAAGTGTTCTTTCTTACCTTTGGATGAGCCCGCCGTGGGAAAGCGACTTTCGGATCGATCTGTTGGGAAAAGCAAGAGGAAGTCATGAATGTCGGTCTCCTGTGAGGCGGAGGTGAGGGCAAGTGTCATACACAGCTTCAGAAGTAGGTATGTTCAGGCCCTGGAGTCAGTTCATTGAGGGGATTTCTCATCCAAGGAATTGAAGCTGCTCTACCCTTCCTCGGATCAAACCTAATCTCCCGTTCCCCAGGGCCTGTATGGTCCAAACGAGTTTAGCGATTTCTCGTGATTGTAATATTATTACTGTTACTACTACCACTACAACTACTGCTGCTGCTGCTGCTGCTACCACCACTCTTACTACCACTACCACTGCTACTACTATTACTACTACTACTACTACTACTACCAATAATAATAATAATAATAACAGGCCCTGGACGCCAAAATCAATAAAGCTGGTCATCAAAATTGAATATTACGGGGCCAGGAGCTATGTATCGACCCCTGCAAACACAGTTAGGCAAGTACAACTAGGGGGCAGAAGTGCCCTTTATGACAGATGCTGATAGATATTGGGACTAATTCAATTATCATACCGTGTCACTCCTGCTATAATTATCAACACTAGACTGACGTGTGCCTATAAATCACTCTGTGATTTATGTTATTAATTATGAAGCCAGGGTTAAATAACTTATTGATTTCCAGGTACACTAAACACTTCAATCTCCGTCTATCTCAATTTTGGTGCCCAAATTATGTAAACGATGTAGGAAAAAATGGGGATTGAAAAAGACAGGAAAAATCATCGTCTTCCACCAGTGCTGATGTCTCGGTAATCATCTGAAGAAGTGTGCAGAGGCAGACGAAATCTTTCGTCAGTATGGATTACATGTGTCTTAATCTTCAACTAGCCGGTATAATATACCATTTGTAACATTAAATAACAAAAAAGGCACAATACCGTGACTGGAACGATATACAAATAACCCGTACATAGAAGAGAGGAGCTTAAGACGACGTTTCGGTCCGACTTGGACCATTTACAGTCACAAAGTGACTTTGTAAATTGTAGATGAATGGTTCAAAGAACCGACACGTTGTTAAATTAGACACATGTGCAACTCTTGGGTATCTTTATTGAGGAAACGTTTCGCCACACAGTGGCTTCATCAGTCCATGCAAAGGATAAACTGGAAGAGCAGGAGGAGAATGAGGTAATCAGTCCCTCAACCTTGAGTCGATGTGGTCAGTCCATCAATCTTGAATAGAATACGGCATATGAGCGGAGAAGCTTATAAACCGTATGGCAGGAGAGGTACAGCAGTGGTAGGTGGTGTCACATGTGTCCAGTGTGGAAGTAGGTCGTGCCCAAGGGTTAGGCAAGCGAAGAATTTGTATGGACTGATGAAACCACTGTGTGGCGAAACGTTTTCCCAATAAAGATACCCAAGAGTTGCACATGTGTCTAATTTAACAACGTGCCGGTTCTTTGAACCATTCATCTACAATCCTGTCAGACACTGCAACTTCTTGGGATCTTAATACTTGGGAATTCTTTGCTTGCCTAACCCTTGGGCACGACCTACTTCCACATTGGACAAATGTGACACCACCTACCACTGCTGCACCTCTCCTGCCATACGGTTTATAAGCTTCTTCTCCGCTCATATGCCGTATTCTATTCAAGATTGATGGACTGACCACATCGACTCAAGGTTGAGGGACTGATTCTCCTCCTGCTCTTCCAGTTTATCCTTTGTATGGACTGATGAAGCCACTGTGGGGCGAAACGTTTCCTCAATAAAGATACCCAAGAGTTGCACATGTGTCTAATTTAACGACTTTGTAAATGGTCCAAGTCGGACCGAAACGTCGTTGTAAGCTCCTCTCTCATATGTGCGGGTTATTTGTATAACATTGCTTGAGAATAGTCAAGGAGGGAGCTTAGGTTAGGTAAGGGAAACAGGACAAGTGTTTCCTGAGTCGGGTCTTAATCATATGATGACCCGCAGTTGGGGCTTTGGGTCATCTGACCGAGGCCTTCCGCTGGCTTACCTGTCCACCCCTTTAAAAAATATGGCTGTATATAAACAATTTCATGTGATGACTCTTAACAACATTTCTATTACAGAAGACAGATATATTATTATTATAATTGGAAAGCGCTAAACCCGTAGGATTATACAGCAGAAGTCAGGTATAAATAGTAAGAAAAATCCAAGATAAGGAAATAATGTACATATCTTAAACCTTCCAGGGAAAATATGTTGAAGGAAGAAATCACATACGTAACTTCAGTCTGAGTTAAGAATGAGAAAAGAATATTGTGAAGGAATTAAATATTGAATGTGATAGTTGTGGTGTCAGTTGAGGTGGGATACTGACAGCCAAGATGATATGGAAGTTGATGTCATTAGATTTCTGTCATGTCACAGGTTGTCTGTCAGAGCATTGCCATGCGTTAGTATATATATATATATATATATATATATATATATATATATATATATATATATATATATATATATATATATATATATATATATATATATACATACATACATGAGGGGAAATGCTTGCTGCATACTTGGCTCGCGTCCGGCTTCGGAAAAGCTGGAGGAAATTCATGAGCTTTAACACATTGTACCATTGTATTCATGTTTGTGTATTCTGTAAATGCGTTCTGTTTATTAATAAATGTTCACATAGAATATAAAATATAGGGGGTGGTAGGAGAAGAAAATATTCAAACAGCTCCAGGGAGAACCTTGAGTTTTCCCTGAGGTACGTTTATTGTCTTCTCTGAGGATGAGGGTCCCCAGTCCAGCTATAGAGGTGGTACTTCCCTATATATATATATATATATATATATATATATATATATATATATATATATATATATATATATATATATATATATATATATTGAAAATGTCTATTTATAAAGGCCCTTTTAGGCTTAACTGTGTGTGGGTATGGAAGTGACCGTCTAGCTTCGGCTAGGCACCTGTACTTATCTATGGTCTGTCTGTATAACTAAGTACTGTGTAAAAATACACACAAATACAGTGTAATGCGATCCTTTATTGACAACGTTTCGCCCACACAGTGAGCTTTATCAAGTCACAAACAGATCTACCTGGGTAAAGAGTACATGATAATACATAGTGTTGAGAGTCAGGTGGAGAATGATGGGTAGGTTGTTTGAGACGGACTTGCAAGGTTCGTCTTGTAGGTCAGAGGCCCCGCAAGAGAACTAGAAAGCCAAAATGCTGCCGGGTAACGGAGCCTAGCATTTATTAAACAACCAGTCTTTAGCATTAGAATGCCATGGCGTTAGAATACATGAAGTCACCATACTATGGAGTTAAAAGGTGGCTCTGTGCTAGAATGCCATGGCGTTATAATGCCATGAAGTCAGGATACTCTGGAGGTTAAAGGTGGATCTGTGCTAGAATGCCATGAAGTTAAAATATCATGGAGTAAGAAAATGAAAGATAAATCCGTTTCTAAATACCATGAAGTTAGTATGCCATGGTTGTTCTCCAGTATGATATGTCATGAAGTAAGGCAGTAAACAATGGATGTACTCCAGTATGTCATGAAGTAAGGCAGTAAACAATGGATGTACTCCAGTATGTCATGAAGTAAGGCAGTAAACAATGGATGTGCTCCAGTATGTCATGAAGTAAGGCAGTAAACAATGGATGTGCTCCAGTATGTCATGAAGTAAGGCAGTAAACAATGGATGTACTCCAGTATGTCATGAAGTAAGGCAGTAAACAATGGATGTGCTCCAGTATGTCATGAAGGCAGTAAACAATGGATGTGCTCCAGTATGTCATGAAGTAAGGCAGTAAACAATGGATGTGCTCCAGTATGTCATGAAGTAAGGCAGTAAACAATGGATGTGCTCCAGTATGTCATGAAGTAAGGCAGTAAACAATGGATGTGCTCCAGTATGTCATGAAGTAAGGCAGTAAACAATGGATGTGCTCCAGTATGTCATGAAGTAAGGCAGTAAACAATGGATGTACTCCAGTATGTCATGAAGTAAGGCAGTAAACAATGGATGTACTCCAGTATGTCATGAAGTAAGGCAGTAAACAATGGATGTACTCCAGTATGTCATGAAGTAAGGCAGTAAACAATGGATGTACTCCAGTATGTCATGCAGTAAGAGTCACAGGGTAAGGTAACATAATACTGGAGGATGGTCTCACCTTCTTGCCGTCGAGTTCATGAGCTGCGAGAGTAAGTACTTTATCCACACTGGACGGGTCACTGAAGGTCACGAACCCAAACCCTCTGAAAGGTCAAGAAGCTTGAGTTAGAATCCCCGTAACACACTTATAACACACCTTTGTAATACACCTGTAATACACAACATACCATTCGGGCACTCTGAAATACATCTGTAACACATTTGTAGTATATCTTCAACACTCCTTTAGCACACTTGTAACACACTTTTAGCAGACCTGGAACACACTTTTTACACACCTGTGACACACTTTTTCATAAAACACTTTGCAACGGCACCTGAATTGCTGAGGGAAGAGTGTGTGGAACAGTGACCACACTGAACAATTACTCTCTGCTAAATTCTTACACCAGTAAATATTATAAAAACACAAAATGGGTGACTTGTGTGTTTGGACATAACTCTGTGTGTGTGAGGGGGTGAGGAGTGGCACTTGTGTGGTGAGTGCCATGTGTGATGGTGTATTTTGAGGATGTGTGGTGATGGTGTATTTTGATGGTGATGTGTGGTGATGGTGTATTTTGATGGTGATGTGTGGTGATGGTGGTGTATTTTGATGGTGATGTGTGGTGATGGTGTATTTTGATGGTGATGTGTGGTGATGGTGTATTTTGATGGTGATGTGTGGTGATGGTGTATTTTGATGGTGATATGTGGTGATGGTGGTGTATTTTGATGGTGATGTGTGATGATGGTGTGTTTTGATGGTGATGTGTGGTGATAGCGGTGTATTTTGATGGTGATGTGTGGTGATGGTGGTGTATTTTGATGGTGATGTGTGGTGATGGTGGTGTATTTTGATGATGTGTGGTGATGGTGGTGTATTTTGATGGTGATGTGTGGTGATGGTGTATTTTGATGGTGATGTGTGGTGATGGTGGTGTATTTTGATGGTGATGTGTGATGATGGTGATGTATTTTGATGGTGATGTGTGGTGATGGTGATGTATTTTGATGGTGATGTGTGGTGATAGTGGTGTATTTTGTGTGGTAATGGTGGTGTATTTTGGTGATGTGTGGTGATGGTGGTGTATTTTGATGGTGATGTGTGGTAATGGTGGTGTATTTTGATGGTGATGTGTGGTGATGGTGGTGTATTTTAGTGATGTGTGGTGATGTTTTTTTTTTGTATGTAGTGGTTTTGATCTATGATTTTAGCCCATATACATTTTTAGGATAATCATGTGTGTGTGTGTGTGTGTGTGTGTGTGTGTGTGTGTGTGTGTGTGTGTGTGTGTGTGTACACTCATTTGTACTCGCCTATTTGTGGTTGCAGGGGGTCGATGCATGTGTGTGTGCACCTGTGATTTTTTTCCCTTAAAACCCGTTGATGACATGTAAAAAAAGCCTCACCTGGAGAAAATGTGAAACTCACCTGCGTAGGTTAACTTGTATCAGCTTGCAATTACAGAACCAACTGCTAAAGCAATTATGAGAAGTTGCATAAAGTCAGAGGTCATGATGCAAATGATTTACATCAATTATGCAACAATTACTCGCTAGTTCCCTACAGTGTAATCTTCACTAATTACTCACCAATCTTCTAACGACCTACGATTCTCAAAAGTTACATTTTCCAATATATAAAAAGTAATTCCTTCATTCTAAAGTCTTTATATAGTTTGAAATTTCAAAAAAATGTTAAATTATACTATTTTTTAAAACATTCTAATCGTCAAAAGCAAATTAGATACTATATCATAAAAGAAATAATTCTATAGATGCCGATTATCCAATTATTTTTGTGCACCATTGATACAACTGGTGTGTATTTTAGGGTGTGATATGTCTTTAAATTTCAAGGTTAATAAATTCTCAAATGTTGTCATGTACATGACTTTTGACTAATAGGTCTTCTTTACAAATGTCAGCTGATTCCTGACAACACAGGTCAGCTGATACCTGACAACACAGGTCAGTTGATACCTGACAACACTGGTCAGTTGATACCTGACAACACAGGTCAGTTGATACCTGACAACACAGGTCAGCTGATACCTGACAACACTGGTCAGCTGATGTCTCACAACACAGGTCAGCTGATGTCTCACAACACAGGTCAGCTGATACCTGACAACACAGGTCAGTTGATACCTGACAACACTGGTCAGTTGATGTCTCACAACACAGGTCAGCTGATACCTGACAACACAGGTCAGTTGATACCTGACAACACAGGTCAGTTGATACCTGACAACACAGGTCAGCTGATACCTCACAACACAGGTCAGCTGATGCCTGACAACACAGGTCAGCTGATATCTCACAACACAGGTCAGCTGATATCTCACAACACAGGTCAGCTGATACCTCACAACACAGGTCAGCTGATACCTCACAACACAGGTCAGCTGATACCTCACAACACAGGTCAGCTGATACCTCACAACACAGGTCAGCTGATACCTCACAACACAGGTCAGCTGATACCTCACAACACAGGTCAGCTGATGCCTGACAACACAGGTCAGCTGATACCTCACAACACAGATCAGCTGATACCTCACAACACAGGTCAGCTGATGTCTGACAACACAGGTCAGCTGATACCTCACAACACAGATCAGCTGATTCTTAACTCGCACTACTTTCTACCCTTCTCTAGATATCCTTCCCCTTTCAACCTCTTTTTCCCTTTGCCCTCCCAATTACTACCAATATTTCTCCTCTTCCCTATACCCGGACCCTTTATCAATATTATTTTCCTCCTTCCCTCCTCTCCTTCCTCTAAATACTGATCTTTCCAGTCCCTTCTCTCTGTCCTTCACTGCAAGCAATTCTCCACCCTTTTCAATTCCTCTCTTTTTCAAATTCTTCCACTTCTTCATATTTTTCCCCTTTTCCGTTTCTCATATTGCCTCGTAATTTTCTTATGATTCTTCCCTGTGTCAATTCTTTACCTCTCCCCTTTCTCTCCTCACCCACCATACCTTCCCTCTTTTGTTCCCACTTTCAATCTCCCTTTCCCCCCACCACCAATCATGCTTCCCTCTTCCCCACACATTCCATTCCCTCCCCACTTTTAAAGTTTCCTTCCCATCTCCCCACCTACCTTTCATTCCATCTCCCAGCTTACCCTGCCTTCCTATTCACTCCCCATTACTCATACTCCCCTCCTTCCCCACCACGTGTGGTCTCCCCTACACCCCTATAGCCCATTTCCTGGAGTAATGAGGTGATGGGTCAAGGGGGTGGATAGGAGGTAGGGTGATGGGATAGGAATGGATGTAGGGGTCATGGGGAGGTGAGGGAGAGGGTGATACTGACCGTCCTTCCTTCGCTCTGAAAAGAGCGAAACATGACTTAAAGCTCTACCCAGAGCGAAACACGACTTCCTAAAGCTCTACCCAGAGTGAAATATGACTTCCTAAAGCTCTACCCAGAGTGAAACATGACTTCCTAAAGCTCTACCCAGAGTGAAATATGACTTCCTAAAGCTCTACCCAGAGTGAAATATGACTTCCTAAAGCTCTACCCAGAGTGAAACATGACTTCCTAAAGCTCTACCCAGAGTGAAATATGACTTCCTGAAGCTCTACCCAGAGTGAAACATGACTTCCTAAAGCTCTACCCAGAGTGAAACATGACTTCCTGAAGCTCTACCCAGAGTGAAACATGACTTCCTAAAGCTCTACCCAGAGTGAAACATGACTTCCTGAAGCTCTACCCAGAGTGAAACATGACTTCCTGAAGCTCTACCCAGAGCGAAACAACACTACACAGAGCGAAACAACACTACACAGAGCGAAACAACACTACACAGAGCGAAACAACACTACACAGAGCGAAACAACACTACACAGAGCGAAACAACACTACACAGAGCGAAACAACACTACACAGAGCGAAACATAACACTACACAGAGCGAAACGACATGAAACCTAACTTAATAAAACTGTACATTGAGAACTCTACATAATAAAGCTCCACATAGAGTGAAAGATTTTGAGAAGAGGCAACCAAATTACAAGTGCACAACTATAGCCAAACAAGAAAACGACAACCAAACAAAAATACCAACGAGTAAATTATCTGTCGTAGCCAGTGAGTATCTAACATACAAACTCAAGTCAGGTTATTACCAACTTTAAGTTGAACTAGGGAGAGGGGAGAGGTTGATCCTGTGTGGGGGGAAGGGAGAGGGAGCATGGAGAGGGATGAGGTAGTACGGAGAGTGGGATGAGAGAGAGAGAGAGAGAGAGAGAGAGAGAAAGAGGCTGATTTTTATTATGAAGGGTCAGCCAGTTTGTGCTGTGATGAATCAACTGATTTGTGTTGTGATGAATAAGCTGATTTGTGTTGTGATGGATCAGTTGATTTGTGTTGTGATGGATCAGCTGATGTGTGTTGTGATGGATCAGCTGATGTGTGTTGTGATGGATCAGCTGATGTGTGTTGTGATGGATCAGCTGATGTGTGTTGTGATGGATCAGCTGATGTGTGTTGTGATGGATCAGCTGATGTGTGTTGTGATGGATCAGCTGATGTGTGTTGTGATGGATCAGCTGATGTGTGTTGTGATGGATCAGCTGATGTGTGTTGTGATGGATCAGCTGATGTGTGTTGTGATGGATCAGCTGATGTGTGTTGTGATGGATCAGCTGATTTGTTTTGTGATGGATCAGCTGACATAAAGGGGTGACTGCTGAGCAGGAAACCTGACTTGGATCAGAGAATGGAAATCGTAAATGGTGGAGAGAGAGAGAGAGATGGGGGGAGGGGACTCCAAAATGATTTATGGTGGGGGAGGGGAATGGAACCCAAAATTATAGATGCTGCCTGAGGAAAGAGGACCAAAATTATAGATGATGGTGGAGGAAGGGAAGGGAGACACCATATGATAGATGGGGAAGGGGGGTGGAAGAGACCTGGGAAAGGCAAGATGAGGAAATGTAATGGGTGTCAGGCATGATATTCGCTGCTAGATGATTTAATGGCCATTAGGGAATGAATGGAACTCTGAGATAGCAACCATCATCGTTCTACCCATGCTAGACCAATATCATTCTACTTATGCTAGGCCACCATCATTCTACTTATGCTAGGCCACCATCATTCTACTTATGCTAGGCCATTATTCTACTTATGCTAGGCCATCATTCTACTTTTTCGAGGCCATTCTACCCATGCTAGGCCATTCTACCCATACTAGGCCATTCTACCCATACTAGGCCATTCTACCCATGCTAGGCCATCATCATTCTACCTTTGCTAGGCCATCATTCTACCCATGCTAGGCCATCATCGTTCTACCTATGCTAGACCACCATTCTACCAATGCTAGGCCATCATTCTACCCACGCTAGACCATCATCATTTTGCCCATACTAGACCATTCTACCCATGCTAGACCATCATTCTACCCATGCTAGACCACCATCATTCTACCCATGCTAGGCCATCATTCTACCCACGCTAGACCATCATCATTCTACCCATGCTAGACCACCATCATTCTACCCATGCTAGGTCATTCTACCCAAGCTAGACCATCATCATTCTACACACACTACACCATCATTCTACCCATGTTAGACCACAATTCTACCCACGCTAGACCACCATTCTACCCACGCTAGACCACCATTCTACCCACGCTAGACCACCATTCTACCCACGCTAGACCACCACCATTCTACCCACGCTAGCCCACCACCATTCTACCCATGCTAGGCAATCATTCTACCAACGCTAGATCATTATACACACGCTACACCACCATCATTCTACCCACATTAGACCATTCTACCCATGCTAGACCACCACAATTCTACCCCTGCTAGACCACCACCATTCTACCCATGCTAGACCACCACCATTCTACCCATGGTAGACCACCACCATTCTACCCACGCTGGACCACCACCATTCTACCCACGCTGGACCACCACCATTCTACCCACGCTGGACCACCACCATTCTACCCACGCTAGACCACCACCATTCTACCCACGCTAGACCACCACCATTCTACCCACGCTAGACCACCACCATTCTACCCACGCTAGACCATTCTACCCATGCTAGGCCACCATCATTCTACCCATGCTAGACCAACATTATTCTACCCACTCTAGACCATTCTACCCACGCTAGACCATTCTACCCACGCTAGACCACCACCGTTCTATCCACGCTAGCCACCATCATTCTACCCACGCTAGACCATTCTACCCATGTTAAGCCACCATCGTTCTACTCGTGCTAGGCCACCATCATTCTACCCATGCTAAGGCACCATCATTCTACCCATGCTAGACCACCATCATTCTGCCCATGCTAAGCCACCATCATTCTACCCATGCTAGACCACCACCATTCTATCCACTCTAGACCATTCTACCCACGCTAGACCACCATTCTACCCATGCTAGACCACCACCGTTCTATCCACGCAAGCCACCATCGTTCTACCCACGCTAGACCATTCTACCCAAGTTAAGCCACCATCATTTTACTCATGCTAGGCCACCATCATTCTACCCATGCTAGGCCACCATCATTCTACCCATGCTAGGTCACCATTCTACCCATGCTAGGCCACCATCATTCTACCCACGCTAGGCCACCATCATTCTGCCCATGCTAGGCCACCATCATTCTACCCATGCTAGGCCACCATCATTCTACCCATGCTAGGCCACCATCATTCTACCCATGCTAGACCACCATTATTCTGCCCATGCTAGGCCACCATCATTCTACCCATGCTAGGCCACCATCATTCTACCCATGCTAGGCCACCATTATTCTACCCATGCTACGCCACCATCATTCTACCCATGCTAGGCCACCATCATTCTACCCACGCTAGGCCACCATCATTCTACCCATGCTAGGCTACTACCACCATACAGAGCCACCACTACTATAAGTAAGGTTATCCCAGGTAATTCTTAGGTTATCCCAGGTAATTTATACCCAATATAAAGTACCAGGAATAACCTGAAAAAATGTCAAAGCAACTTTTATCCACCGGGTCCTCTATCACTGCTATGTCACTGCCAGTCAACAGTGGACTGCAGAAGCAACTGGCTGGCAAAACGTTTCCAGAATGAAGATACCTAAATGTTGCATAAATCTCTTGTTTATCAATGTGTTTATGATTCATTACCTTTGCAATTATTCATGAGTGTGACCAGCTCTACCTGGAGCTCATTACCTTTGTAACTTGGTCATGATTATGACCAGATCTAGTTCATTACCTCTGTAACTTGCTCAGCTATCAAAACTTTGGAGTCCAGTCCCTGGACCCATTATGTACCTCTGTAATCTTTTGACTACCGCCCACAGGATGGGTATGGGATGACTACCGCCCACAGGATGGGTATGGGATGACTACCGCCCACAGGATGGGTATGGGATGACTACCGCCCACAGGATGGGTATGAAGATTGAGATGCTGCATAAGTGTCTCAATCTTCAACTTGTCGGTTTTTCAAACCATTCATCACAGGATGGGTATGGGATGACTACCGCCCACAGGATGGGTATGGGATGACTACCGCCCACAGGATGGGTATGGGATGACTACCGCCCACAGGATGGGTATGGGGTGCATGATAAACATATTAAACTAAAAAAACTTATCAACGTCTCAGTTGAATTACAGTGATTATCAGATACAGTCGGATGCGAAAAATTTCACTGACTTCTCACTGCATATCAGTCAATCTTTATTTCTTGATATTATACTGTTAAACTTTAATTGAAACACGTAAAAAATTTACATGAAGAATTACTTCTATTATCGCAAATTCCGAGAATTATTGCAAGGTGCTAGAATTTACCTGCGTGACTGTTTACAAAGTTAATCGGATAACAGATTAATAAATATATCAAGGAGTCTTGAAATCTGCTAGAAGAAACATTACCTTAATCTTGCTCGATCATGGAGGGTAAACAGCGGATTTTCAACCTGGTATTGATTGCATATACCTGGTATTGATTGGATATACCTTATATTAATTGGATATACCTGGTATTAATTGGATATTCCTGGTATTTATTAGATATTCCTGGTATTTATTAGATATTCCTGGTATTTATTAGATATTCCTGGTATTTAATAGATATTCCTGGTTTTCATTAAATATTCCTGGTATTAGATATATCTGGTTACTATTAGATATATCTAATGATGAGTCGGATATACCTGGTACTGATTAGAACAAAAACTCATCTTTTATACGAAAAATAAGGATATAGAAGAAGTACCTTAAGACGGCGCTAAGGCCCATCCAATGTTATTCTCAAGTCACAACTGAGGCAAGAAATGTAGAGAAGGCCAGAAGACAATACGGTGGGGGCTGAGGAAGAAGGGAATAGTGGTTATGGTAGTAGTAGTGGTAGTAGTAGTGATAGTAGTAGTAGTAACAGTAGTAGTAGTAGTAGTAGTAAATGTGAGGCATAGCTGGTAAATAAGTCTCTAAAGAGATTGTCAACTACAGTCGTAGTCCACCAGACTTCCAACTGTGTCTTTACATACACTGTTTTGCAGCGACACACTGCCTTGCAGTGACACACTGCCTTGCAACCACACACTGCCTTGCAACGACACACTGCTCCGCAATAACACACTGCCCTGCAGTAACACTCTGCCTTGTAATAACACACTGTCTTGCAGTAACACACTGCCTTGTAATAACACTCTGCCGTACAGTAACACACTGCCTTGTGGTGATACACTGTCTTGGAGTGACATACTACCTTGCAGTGACACACTACCTTGCAGTGACACACTGCCCTGCAATAACACACTGCCCTGCAATAAGACACTGTCTTGCAGTAACACACTGCCTTGTAATAACACTCTGCCGTACAGTAACACACTGCCTTGTGGTGATACACTGTCTTGGAGTGACATACTACCTTGCAGTGACACACTGTCTTGCAGTAACAGATTGCCCTGCAGTGATACATTTCTTGCACTGCCAGCATCACTGCCAGCCTCGGGCTGTGACACTGATGTCAAGGAATTCTTTTTCACTAACGATTTAAAGCAACACTAAATCTGAAGCGACAGGTGTTGCACAGGTGTTGCAATGGCCGCCAGCACAGGTATTCGTCTACCACCACTGAAACTTCACATATCGCACCTGTCATAAGCTCAAACTCCATCAATCACACCTGTCATAAAATCAGATCCTAGCAATCACACATGTAGGATCAAATCAGTCACACCCATCGTAGAATCTAACTCCATCAATCACACCCATAGCAGGATCTAACCCCATCAAACCCACTGTAGGATCTAACCCCATCAATCAAGCCCATTGTAGGATCTAACCTTATCCATAACACCCACAGTAGGATATAACCCCATCAATCACACCCATCGTAGGAATCTAACCCAAACAAATCCCATCAGTCGCACCTGTCTTATCATCAGAGTGTACCTCAATCCCATCAGTCAGAGGTGTTCCATCGCTGGTCACGTGTCAGAAGGCGTCAATTACCTCAGCTGGGAGCCCAGTGTCTCCACTGTAGAAAATCAGCCCATCTACCCACCTGCAATCCCAGTAATGCTCGCCCACTGTCAGATATAGTCAAGTAACACAGTGTGTAGTCATGTAACACGGTGTGTAGTCAAGTAACACGGTGTGTAGTCATGTAACACGGTGTGTAGTCAAGTAACACAATGTACCGTTAAGTAACACAGTGTATAGTCAGGTAACACTGTGTTTAAAAAATCTATACTGTGCGTCCCTCACACAGAGTGATGGGGAGGGAGGAAGGGGAAGGGGAAAGGGAGGCAGGGAGGGGGAGGGAGGAAGGGGAAGGGAGACAGGGAGGAGGGGATTGGGATTTCTCATATCACGAAACAATTCCTAGAAAATCATTCTTCAGACAGTCCCCAATAGGCAAATTCCTAGAAGACCTTCCCTAGGGGGCCAGACGCAATATTATCGATAGTAAGCCATTTTTAGTAGACCATTCCTGGTAGACCATTCCTGGTAGACCATTCCTGGTAGACCATTCCTGGTAGACCATTCCTGGTTGACCATTCCTGTGGCACCATTCTTAAGATAAGTTTACAATAATTTAATAATAAACAAACACAATGAAATATAGTTTTTTCATTAGGTTCAGAATGATTTTTGCAAAATTATTTGATACACAAATTTTCGCTTGCCTTATTCGGCAAGAAGAGCCCTGCTATTTAAGCTTATTCGGCACAACATTATATATATATATATATATATATATATATATATATATATATATATATATATATATATATATATATATATATATATATATATATATATATCACAGCCCTTATTCCCCTCATCTTTTACTCTCCCTCTCTCCCCTTCTTGCCCTGCTCTCTCCTCCCCTCCTTCCCTCATCTGCCACCACCTGTGCCTGCCTGCCAAACTGTCACAATGCAATTGCTTCACCTTCCATCAAATCAGAGTGATGGGTCTACCTATTGTTGGTTCCTGGGGTCATCACCTGATCAATCAGGTGGTTGGTGCCAACAGTATGCAGCGCAACGTAGGCACCAAAACCAGGCAGTAGTGTGTGTGTGTACTCACCTAGTTGAGGTTGCGGGGGTCCAGTCCGAGCTCCTGGCCCCGCCTCTTCACTGATCGCTACTAGGTCACTCTCCCTGAGCCGTGAGCTTTATCATACCTCTGCTTAAAGCTATGTATGGATCCTGCCTCCACTACACTCCACTGGGGTGTGTGTGTGTGTGTGTGTGTGTGTGTGTGTGTGTGTGTGTGTGTGTGTGTGTGTGTGTGATGTGTGTGTGTGTGATGTGTGTGTGTGTGATGTGTGGGAGTGATGGGTGGCGGGGATGGGGGGTTGTGTTGATGGGTGGTGGTGATGGGTGGTTGTGATGAGTGATGGTAATGGGTGGTGATAATGGGTGGTGCTGATGGGTGGTGGTAACGGGTGGTGATGATGGGTGGTGTGTGCATGCCTAGGCAAGCAACCCTGATTCTTTCTTGTTCAGCCTGAGATAATTGTCATATTTGTACACGTCGAAGCCACCCTGGATGGTGGTGATGGTGGTTGTAGTGGTGGTGGTTGTAGTGGTGGTGGTTGTAGTGGTAATAGTGCTTGCTAGTAGTGCTGTTGGTGAGTGGTAGTGGTTACCATCCATATATATATATATATATATATATATATATATATATATATATATATATATATATATATATATATATATATATATATAATGGTATAATTGTAATATTGAAGTGGGAAAAGCGAGCAGTGTCAACATCATTGAACAACTGGAGTCAACACAAGATAACGGATCATTAATTATAGCATTACCAGGGATCACAAAGTTAAGAGTTAAGTCAATAATCTGACGCAACGATACGTGATCACTCTGCCTTGTATCACCAGTATTATTAATGTATCTCTAATTCACTAATGTATAGCATGCAAAAAACAATATGGCCGTTATCAACGTGTAAACCAATACAATGGTGTGTTTACATATCGTTCAGTTTTATTCCTGTTCTATGTGTTTGTATTCTTCTTAATAAAACTCAAGAGTATTATGCAGGGAGAGAAAGTAGTTAGACCATCCAGTGAGGTAGTGTTCCTCTGTCACATCAGTGAGGAACAGAAGCCAGTTAAACATTTTGCACTCTGGCAGAATTGCTGGTCATGTTTTTCTTACTCATGAGGATGACAGGAAGGAAGGCTGGTAGACAGCAACCATCATTCTGTCATATGTGAAATGAGAGGATGTTAAACGCTCTGAGAGAGAGAGAGAGAGAGAGAGAGAGAGAGAGAGAGAGAGAGAGAGAGAGAGAGAGAGACTGAGCTATCTCTGGGGACGTCTGGAGGAGTGGCACTCAGTATGAAAAATAGGAAGGTGGGTGCCACGTGCTGGTAGTGCCAAAGCAAACAAGGACCAGAGGGTGACATCCTCGCCCCGTACAATAACACAATGGAGGAGGAGGAGCAGAGGGTAGAGGAAACGGTAGAGAATAGAGTAAAGGTTTAGAAAAAGGGTAGAGGAGACTGGAGACAAGGAGAGAAAAGAGGGGGCAGGAAAGAAGGGATGAAAGGGGCAAACGGTAATGGGAGAGGGTTAGGAGTGCAAGGAAGAGTGGAGGGGGAGAGTGTAAAAGAGAGTTAAAGGAGGGGAGAGAGGAGAAAGGGGAAAAAAGGAGCATTGTATGATAACAGAAAATGATATCATATATGCTAAGACAAAGCTAAATTATCTCTGCTTAGACAGCTAAAGTTAGGATAGCAAAACAGAAGGCTCTCTTCCCACCCTTCACTCCTACAAGCCTTAAAGATAACTGTGGGAAAACAACGTGACATTGTTTTCTCACAGTTATCATTAAGGCTTGAAGGAGTGAAGGGTGGGGAGAGAGCCTTCTGTTTTGCTATCCTAACTTTAACTTTGAAACCTATACGAATAGTTCACAAGAAACTAGTTTGTAGTGTACTATTCTAATAGTAACTACTGATACCGCATTAGTTGACAACAATCACCAAGGAAGGTTCCAGGATCTGTGATTCGACCCCAGCAAACCAAAACTTGGTTAGTACAGCCTTTGTGTTTATGGATGTCTCTATCACTTCAATTAAACTGGGCCAGGAGCTATGCCTCGACCTCAGCACAACCTCTGTGTTTATGGATGCCTCCATCAATTCTGCAATTATGTTGGGTTGACGAGCAATAATTGACTTTGCAAGAGATAATAAACTTGCAGGAGTTTCCACAATGTTTTCTCTAATACCCGACACCTAGTGTGTCACCTGACACCTAGTGTGTCACCTGACACCTAGTGTGTCACCTGACACCTAGTGTGCCACCTGACACCTAGTGTGCCACCTGACACCTAGTGTGCCACCTGACACCTAGTGTGCCACCTGACACCTAGTGTGTCACCTGGCACCTAGTGTGTCACCTGGCACCTAGTGTGTCACCTGGCACCTAGTGTCACCTGGCACCTAGTGTGCCACCTGGCACCTAGTGTCACCTGGCACCTAGTGTGCCACCTGACACCTAGTGTCACCTGGCACCTAGTGTGTCACCTGGCACACAGTGCCACCTGGCACCTAGTGTGTCACCTGGCACCTAGTGTGTCACCTGGCACCTAGTGTGTCACCTGGCACCTAGTGTGTCACCTGGCACCTAGTGTGTCACCTGGCACCTAGTGTGTCACCTGACACCTAGTGTGTCACCTGGCACCTAGTGTGTCACCTGGCACCTAGTGTGCCACCTGACACCTAGTCACCTGACACCTAGTGTCACCTGACACCTAGTGTGTCACCTGGTACCTAATAAGTCACTTTTCACATAGTCTGTCACCTGGCACCTAGTCTGTTACCTGGCACCTAGGGTGCCACCTGACACCTAGGGTGTCACCTGACACCTAGTGTGTCACCTGGCACTTAGTCTGTTACCTGGCACCTAGTCACCTGACACCTTGGTGCCACCTCTCTTCATTAATGGGTTGCGGGTGGTACCCTTATTAGTTAATGGGGTTATGTTCTTAGCCCTGACCATATATGGAAAAATACTCGTAGTCATGGTGTTAATGGGGCACTGCTGGGTATCCCTAATGGGTTATGGGTCACTGTTGGCACCTATGACATCTACTGGCTTACTATTGGCACCCCTGATATTTATTGGGTCACGGTTGGCAGCCCTGGCGCAATTAGTATTCAATGGGCAATTTTCTTAATCATAATAATTATAATAGCTATTATTATTATTATTATTATTATTATAATTATTATTATGACAATAATAATAATAATGGGGCAAAGTTTTTACAGATAATAGATACAAAAAATATCGTTGGCACGAGTTTTTAGTTGTCACTGTTGGCACCTTCTGATTATCTGATGCCTTTTGGCACTCTAGATAGCTAGAGGGTCTTTATGTTGGCACCACTCATGATTGCTGGACCGTGCTGGCACTCATGATTGTTGGGTCCCTTTTTTTGGCACCAGTTGGTCAATACGCTGGCACCTCCTCATAGTCAACAGAGGCACCATCATGCCCATACTGGCACTTCTACATAAGATGCTCGCAGCTGAGTGGTCTGAGTGTTGGACTCACAAAAGGGTTGTTTGTAAGGCTGACTTTTGTTAACCGTAGGCCTACATAGCATGGCAGAGATGAAATGCATAGGATGAGGAAACACTGTGAGACAGGATGGCAGGGAGACAGGGTAGTAGGGAGGCATGGAGACAGGGTAGTAGGGAGGCATGGAGACAGGGTGCTGGGGAGGCATGGATACAGGGTGGTAGGGAGGCATGGAGACAGGGTGGTAGGGAGGCATGGAGACAGGGTGGTAGGGAGGCATGGAGACAGGGTGGTAGGGAGGTAGGGAGACAGGGTGGTAGGGAGGCAGGGAGACAGGGTGGTAGGGAGGCAGGAAGACAGGGTGGTAGGGAGGCAGGGAGACAGAGTGGTAGGGAGGCAGGGAGACAGGGTGGTCGGGAGGCAGGGAGACAGGGTGGTAGGGAGGCAGGGAGACAGGGTGGTTGGGAGGTAGGGAAACAGGGTGGTAGGGAGACAGGGTGGTAGGGGGGCATGGAGACAGGGTGGCAGGGAGGCATGGAGACAGGGTGGTAGGGAGGTAGGGAGACAGGGTGGTAGGGAGGCAGGGAGACAGGGTGGTAGGGAGGCAGGAAGACAGGGTGGTAGGGAGGCAGGAAGACAGGGTGGTAGGGAGACAGGGTGGTAGGGAGGCAGGGAGACAGGGTGGTCGGGAGGCAGGGAGACAGGGTGGTAGGGAGGCAGGGAGACAGGGTGGTAGGGAGGCAGGGAGACAGTGTGGTTGGGAGGTAGGGAGACAGGGTGGTAGGGAGACAGGGTGGTAGGGGGGCATGGAGACAGGGTGGCAGGGAGGCATGGAGAGAGGGTGGTAGGGAGGCATGGAGACAGGGTGGTGGGGAGGCACTGAGACAGGGTGGTGGGGAGGCATGGAGACAGGGTGGTAGGGAGGTAGGGAGACAGGGTGGTAGGGAGGCAGGGAGACAGGGTGGTAGGGAGGCAGGGAGACAGGGTGGTAGGGAGGCAGGGAGACAGGGTGGTAGGGAGGCAGGAAGACAGGGTGGTAGGGAGGCAGGGAGACAGGGTGGTAGGGAGACAGGGTGGTAGGGAGGAAGGGTGGTTGGGAGGCAGGGAGACAGGGTGGTAGGGAGGCATGGAGACAGGGTGGTAGGGAGGTAGGGAGACAGGGTGGTAGGGAGGCAGGGAGACAGGGTGGTAGGGAGGCAGGGAGACAGGGTGGTAGGGAGGCAGGGAGACAGGGTGGTAGGGAGGCAGGAAGACAGGGTGGTAGGGAGGTAGGGAGACAGGGTGGTAGGGAGGCAGGGAGACAGGGAGACAGGGTGGTAGGGAGGCAGCGAGACAGGGTGGTAGAGTGGCAGGGAAACAGGGTAGTAGGGGGGTAAGGAGATAGGGTGGTAAGGAGGCAGGGTGGCAGGGTGGTAAGAAGGCATGGAGACAGGGTGGTAGGGTGGCAGGGAAACAGGGTAGTAGGGAGGCAGGGAGATAGGGTGGTAAGGAGGCAGGGTGACACGGTGGTAAGAAGGCATGGAGACAGGGTGGTAGGGTGGCAGGGAAACAGGGTAGTAGGGAGGCAGGGAGATAGGGTGGTAAGGAGGCAGGGTGACAGGGTGGTAAGAAGGCATGGAGACAGGGTGGTAGGGTGGCAGGGAAACAGGGTGGTAGGGAGGTAGGGAGATAGGGTGGTAGGGAGGCAGGGAGACAGGGTGGTAGGGAGGCAGGGAGACAGGGTGGTAGGGAGATAGGGAGACAGGGTGGTAGGGAGGCAGGGAGACAGGGTGGTAGGGAGGCAAGTAGACAGAGTGGTAAGGAGGCAGGGAGACAGGGTGGTAGAATGGCAGGGAAACAGGGTAGTAGGGGGGCAAGGAGATAGGGTGGTAAGGAGGCAGGGTGACAGTGTGGTAAGAAGGCATGGAGACAGGGTGGTAGGGTGGCAGGGAAACAGGGTAGTAGGGAGGCAGGGAGACAGGGTGGTAGGGAGACAGGGTGGTAGGGAGGCAGGGAGACAGGGTGGTAGGGAGGCAGGGAGACAGGGTGGTAGAGTGGCAGGGAAACAGGGTAGTAGGGGGGTAAGGAGACAGGGTGGTAGGGTGGCAGGGAAACAGGGTAGTAGGGAGGCAGGGAGATAGGGTGGTAAGGAGGCAGGGAGACAGGGTGGTAGGATGGCAGGGAAACAGGGTAGTAGGGGGGCAAGGAGATAGGGTAGTAAGGAGGCAGGGTGACAGTGTGGTAAGAAGGCATGGAGACAGGGTGGTAGGGTGGCAATGAAACAGGGTAGTAGGGAGGCAGGGAGATAGGGTGGTAAGGAGGCAGGGTAGACAGGGTGGTAGGGAGACAGTAAACACCTTTGATATGCGATGTTAGAGTTACCGACTGCATTTTATCACCTTCAACTTATTTGAAGGGCTATCAGGTATTTATCTTGACCCTTGGCGGTAAAACATTGTGGAATACACTGCAAACATGTCTGTCATAATGACTGGGAGTGTGGAATGCAATTGCAATATCTCAGACATTAAATATGTAACATGCACTGCCTCCTTGATGCACACAAGATATATCTTCACTCTTCAAGAACCCACCAAACCATACCCCCGGCCGGGATTGAACCCGCGGTCATAGAGTCTCAAAACTCCAGCCCGTCGCGCTAGCCACTAGACCAGCTAGCCACAATAAGATTCATCCAACTAGGTATATTTCTACACCATAGGAAGGTTAGCACAGGCACCTCTGTGACCACAAATGCAAGTTTTTACAGACGAATCTCCAGCTAGCATGGCCGTGACGAACTCTAGCTCAAGTCCCTTCACTGCCGTCAACATGACTCAAGAAATCGTAATGACACGATTGCAAACAAACCATACCCCCGGCCGGGATTGATCCCGCGGTCATAGTCTCAAAACTCCAGCCCGTCGCGTTAGCCACTAGACCAGCTAGCCACGGCAGTGAAGGGACTTGAGCTAGAGTTCGTCACGGCCACGCTAGCTGGAGATTCGTCTGTAAAAACTTGCATTTGTGGTGCCTGTGCTAACCTTCCTATGGTGTAGAAATATACCTAGTTGGATGAATCTTATTGTGGCTAGCTGGTCTAGTGGCTAACGCGACGGGCTGGAGTTTTGAGACTATGACCGCGGGTTCAATCCCGGCCGGGGGTATGGTTTGTTTGCAATCGTGTCATTACGATTTCTTGAGTCTTCAAGAACCCCGGGATCTGACGTACATGTAGACTCTCCAAAGGACAATGAGTGTTCGTGATAGCGGTATTTCTCCTTTCTACATATTTTCCCAAGTACACATGTTCAGTTGGCTTCACCCTTATGTAGTTTGGATTATTTAAGAGAGATTTAAGATTTAGCATTTTATTTAGTTTGGATATTCAAGGACTTACAGTGACTCAGAGATTTAATTTTTTTTCTCTCTCTTCTTACAAACTGTATTAAAAAAGAGATTCAGAAGCGATTAAAGATTTTAAAAATTCAGTTCCGAAAATCTCATATCTCTTTTAAGTGTTTTAGGAATGTGTTCAGTTATCGAAAAATTTCATGCAAAAATTTGGTGTGAGATCACGTCTCACAGCTGGCCAGATGTTTCTCCCTCCGAGCTTCATCGAGGCGGTGATTCCAGCACTATGGAAGCTCACTGAACATTAAAATGGTATAAAATACCGACAGATTGTTAGGTAAGACACATATGCAACAGTTAGGTATCTTTATTTCGAAACGTTTCGCCTACACAGTAGGCATATTGTTTCAGACAACGGAACAATGCTCTTCTCCAGACTGAGGGACTGACCACCTCAAAACTTTAAGGGTGATGGACTGATTACATCGTCTTCAAGTATCTTCTGCTTCTATCAACTTTTCTGTACTCGACTGAAGAAGCCTACTGTATAGGCGAAACGTTTCGAAATAAAGATACCTAACTGTTGCATATGTGTCTTACCTCACTATGGAAGCTCACTGGAAGAACAAGGACACCTCAAAACACATCTACTTCAGCGATAATGGCGACTTCACAGTCTCATCTCCCGCTAGGAAGCTCCTAATAACCAAGAATTACAATATGAAGTCATAATTCCAATTCACATGTTAGCCAAGAAATCTATCTTTCTGAGAATGTATGGTCCCACAACTCTAAAGTTTCTTTATAAATGAGTCTTAGTATTTACTTACCTGCCTTTTTAACCACCTTTTTAAGAAGATTAGACGCAGCAACCATCTGTGATCAACACCAGATGGGCTTTGTGCTGACCATGAAGACCTCAACCAGTGCGCCAGTATTGAGAAAGTCTTGATAAATTAGACACATGTGCAACTCTTGGTTATCTTTATTGAGGAAACGTTTCGCCACACAGTGGCTTCATCAGTCCATACAAAGGAGAATCTTGAAGAACAGGAGGAGAATGAGGTAATCAGTCCCTCAACCTTGAGGTTCTCTGAACCATTCATCTATATTGAGAAAGTCTTACTGTTTCCCGGCTTTCCAATAACAATTAGGATTAGATTGAGGAATTTGCAATGACAAACCAAGTATTACCGAAAATTATCAGAATCTACCACAGCCACATCCAGCCAAGGAATATTGCACAGGAGTAGAACCGCCTGACACCTTGCTGGAACTGCTGCAAATACAATCATTATGCTTCTGACTGCCATATCAAAGACTGGACATTCTGTAGCCAGCTGGCCCATTGGAGTTTTACGATTCACTCGCCACGAGTTCAATCCCCGCCCGTGGTACTGCTTATTTACAATCGTGTCATTACGATTTCGTGAAGCTGGACATCTGCTGTGAATGTGGCTTTGAGGGTCATAAATACAAAAACTGCAAGTGTGCAGCCACACCAACTTAAGCCAAGTGTCCCATTGGGAAGCAACTGGTTACCAGGAAACAAGAAAAAAAAAAGAAACATCTTAGAAATAAAATGCACAGGTCTATGCAGAGCCTAACTGTTGCATATGTGTCTTACCTAACAAACATCTTAGAGCTAACAGGAACGCCACCTATGCAGAAATAGCCAGGCTATAAAAAGGCTCACATAAGATTGTTTAGGCAGCCCAAAATGCCACAGCCAGCAAGATTTTAGCAAGTACCAACCATGGGGCTACACACTGTAACCCATCCAGGATCTTTCATCGCAATCGTTGAAGACGTATTTAACTTATATGACCTCTTAGAAATCAAATTTCCACATGATACGCCATTAAACCGTCTGCCATCCAAGTTCCACCAGCAAAATAAAAAGTTCGCACCGAGGATCCCACAGCATCTAGTATCTAGGATGACTAAATTAATACATAGCATTAGAAATCTTTCTTATGAAGAAAGATTGAAGACTCTTAAGTTACATTCACTTGTTAGACGATGAATGAGGGGAGACCTGATCGAAGTGTATAAGTGGAAGATAGGTATTAATAAAGGGGATATTAATAAGGTCTTGAGGATATCTCTCCAAGAGAGAACCCGCAGTAATGGATTTAAATTAGATAAGTTTAGATTTAGAAAGGACACAGGAAAGTATTGGTTTGGAAATAGGGTAGTTGATGAGTGGAACAGTCTACCTAGTTGGGTTATTGAGGCTGGGACTTTGGGTAGTTTCAAATTTAGGTTGGATAAGTACATGAGTGGGAGGGGTTGGATTTGAGTGGGACTTTCACATCAGAGCTTATTTCTTGTGTAGCATTGAAAATTGGGTTGGTCAAATGTTTTGTTAGTGGGATGAATTGTAAAGGACCTGCCTAGTATGGGCCAACAGGCCTGCTGCAGTGTTCCTCCTTTCTTATGTTCTTATGTTAGCCCAACTCTGCCAACAGAGGAAGAGACCGCCAGTGAGGTGCTCCCATCACTAGCAGCATCTGACGATTCAGCCACACCTGAAGTGACGAATACTCCATCATTCACGTTCACACAGCCGCTCCCATCATCAGACAAATGAAGAAACATTTCATCAGCCTGGAACTATGTTAAGTAAAAGGGCACAATTGCAACTAGTGTGACTTTTCTACCACTTGTAACACTACTACTGGTAAAAATAATACTACCTCGACTAGTATTACTAGTATTACTACACCTCACTCGAAGCCTATATATATACCCTGTGTGTTCGTGTATTTTTGGTAACGGCTTGACAAAGCTCCTGGAGAGCGAAACGTTGCCACAATAATATGTCACATTAGTTGCACTTATGTCCTTTTGCTTAGCATATTATCGGTAATTCTAGCAACGTTAATATAACCTGGGACTAGTTGATGAAATTGTGAAACACACTCAACTCCCATCAAGTGAACTAGATTATCAACATCTACTTGAGTGCCCGCAGGACTGGGCATCCTTCACTTAGTTCAGGAAGATAAGCGTCCGCTACAGCAGATCCAAAAACTTCCAGCTTCTGCAGAACGAACCCACATCATGGACAGATCAATTTCTCACTGATTACACAAAATGTATCCTACTCTTTCTCTCCAGAGTTAACTAAGCTATTCAAACTTCTTTCTCCCCTTTCTATAATTTGCTCATAACTTCTTTCCTTTGCTTCACCTTTACCCAGTATCTTCCTTCACTTCCATTCTCTCTCACCCTCGTCATTAACCTTATGATGTTCTAATAAGAACAATAATGGAAAATTCCTTTAGCTCTTACCTTCAATGTCACATTAAAAAATAAATAATAAATATTAAAAATGAGTTAAGCTTTACGAATTCGTAATAGCTCTCTGGCATACGAGCCGTCGGTGGCATTAGCGGTTGTCAAGTTAATTTACGCAGAGATGAACGCAAGTCACAAGCATTGTGAGACCCACTCGTCAACTGCCTCACTGCTGTCTCCCTCCACCGCTACCCACTCGACAACAATATCTCTCCAACACGCATCGCCACACACCATCACAATACACCACCAGACCACCATACAATCCTAGTAACCACTATAATACAAGGACCCATAATTTTGCAACCTACGACCTATGGACACTGGAATATTGAAATCAGCAACAAGGTAGACAGGTGGTGGCATAGCACTGGTCTCTGGTCTTGGACCCTTTATAGCCAAACTTGACTTGAGTAAAAATGTTCCAGGTGAGCGTCTATTATCAGTCCTGCCTCTTATCTTAACATTTTCTTAACATTTACTGCCTGTAAATACTGTGGAATTCTGCCTACACCCAGAATTAGACTCCTTGGCTGCCTTAATTAATGCTAAGTTTAAATCATTAAGTGAATGAGTCATAAGTTTTCTTTAAGATATAATTATTGTTCAACTAAGGTGAGGTGGGGGATGAAGGCTTCTTCCCCACTGCCTCCCCCACCTCACTCCCTACTGCCACCTCATAACACCCACACTACCTCCCCTGCCACATTCTCCATTCCATCTACTATCTACTCCCTATGTTAATCCTACCTTTTGTCCTCGCCTATTCTCTCTGCTTATCCTATATACCCACCCCTACCTATCCCAACCACCCCACCTACCCCAACCATCCCCATCTACCCCAACCATCCCCACCTGCCCCAACCATCCCACCTTCCCCACCACCCACCAATCCCTTCTACATCAATACCAGTAACCAATATATATATTTATAAATATATATATATATATATATATATATATATATATATATATATATATATATATATATATATTGTTTTATATATATATATATATATATATATATATATATATATATATATATATATATATATATATATATATAAAACAATCACGGGGGAAGTTGAATGATAGCTTTAGGCCTTTCGTGCTGCAATCAACACATCATCAGGAGCTAAAGGAGGCTTCCAGCTCAGGTTGACCTGGTCGCCACACGCGCTATAACGACCTTGGCTTCGTTTCGAATTTAAGCAGGAAAGCTGACATCAGCGACTAACCTAAGCATTATGACGTCTCGTTGAGAGGCCGGTCAACCAGGCCCTTCAGCCATCACAACCTGGCTGATCCTATGAAAGAACAAGGTTTAAGAGTTCTGTGTCAGATCCTATAGCTCTCGCAGGCACCAGAAGGTCAGAGAATGATACATCACCTTTCTTACCATTCTCAGGTCTAGGACACTATGCCATAGAGGATATTTTCGTTACGGTACACGTCCAGCGGGTTAAGCCTCTCTGAACAAGGGAATTTTGGGCCATCTCTCTAGTGTGAAAAATATTAGGAATGACAGTGGCGAGGCATTCCCTACAAGCTGCAGTTTTGGCGTTTACGCTGACTAATTGCAATGCCAATTTCTCCCTCTCTCTCCCTCTCTCTCTCTCTCTCTCTCTCTCTCTCTCTCTCTCTCTCTCTCTCTCTCTCTCTCTCCCTCTCTCTCCCTCCCTCTCTCTCCCTCTCTCTCTCTCCCTCTCTCTCTCTCTCTCTCTCAATACTTCTATTGTTGCAATCATTACTACTGTGGGAACATAAGTAGTGTTGCTGGGGGGAAGTGTAATGGCTCAGGGACTCGCTGTATACCAGTTCGCAAGGAAGGTTAGTCAACATTATAGCTACATTGTGGATACATGGTTCGGAGAACCCACACGTTGATAAATTAGACACATGTGCAACACTTAGGTATATTTATTTTGGAAACGTTTCGCCACACAGTGGCTTCATCAGTCCAATACAAAGAAGAATAGTGAAAATCAGAAGGAGATTAATGAAATTAGTCCATCAGTTTTAAAAAGAATACAATATATGCACGCATATATTGGACTGATTACCCCAATCTTCATCTGATCTTCAATATTCTTCTTTGTACAGGACTGATGAAGCCTCTGTGTGGCGAAATTTTTCCACAATATACCCAAGTGTTGCCCATGGGTCTAATTTATAAAGTTATATTTACAGATGGAACCAGAGTGTGCCTGTACACTTTCCCTAGAGAGTACCAGGCCACTTCTCTCTCTCTCTCTCCCACTAGAGATAGTGCCAGGTTCCCTCTCACTTTACCTATCGCCTGGTCATCCATTGGGTGTCACTCTCCTCCCATTCGTCTTTGACTCTTCTCTCTCTTCGGAAAAGAGCAGAAAGTGAAAATACGCTCCTCTTCACTTTCTTTATTCATCTTTATTCATTGACATTTGTATTTGACTTTCATTGTCCTTTTATTTATTGGTTTTCCTCCTTATTTAATCCCTTTTCATTTTCTTTCGCCTTCGTATAAGATATGCATGTTTGTAAGGGATGCTGGTTGTTTCACAGAGATGCTGGTTGTCTCTCAGGGATGCTGGTTATCTCTCACACAGAGACGCATCTCTCAGACTAGTTGTACCACGGTTCATCTGACATGTAATAATCGACAGAATAGATGATTGCAACATTGGAAACTTGATAGAGTAGAAGCAGGCCCGTGGATGGATGGATGAGGGGCTGAGTGGAGCGGATAGGTGGATGGTTTGAATGGATAAGTGGATTAATAAAGGAGTGATGGATGAATGGTGGTGGATGGGTGAATGCCTGTGAAGGTGGAATGGAATGACTGATGTACGAAGGGATGCTTGAGTAGATGGATAGATAATTTGCTGTTTGGGTGGACGGATTGATGAATGAAGGGAGGAAGAGGAGAAAGCAGCTGCACAACAAAGCCACAGTAACTAACCATGAACAAAGGTGACCCCTACAAGGGTTTTCACAGAGGTAGATATTGCGGTGTGAACAAAGGAGTACAAGGCACGAGTGCTGGGCACCGTGGGCATGTAGGAGAGAGAGAGAGAGAGAGAGAGAGAGAGAGAGAGAGAGAGAGAGAGAGAGAGAGAGAGAGAGAGAGAGAGAGAGAGAATGTCGCTGAAGAGGAGGCAAGGGGAGAAGTAGGGAGTGAAGGAGGAAGAGAGGAAACAGAGGATAGAAGCAGGCAAGAAAGGAGAAGTATGAAAGAAGGGGCCAGGGAGAATAGCAAGCCAGTGTGTGTGTGATGAGAAGGAGGTGTGGGGAGGGGAGGGAGGCGTGGGGAGGGGAAGAGAGAGTAGGTTAGGGGAGAGAAGGGAAGAAGGGAGAAAACGTCATGGTCTCCACCCTTAATAGTAGGTTACAGGACTTCTCCCATAAATCCCCACCAAGGCTTCTCTGTCCTTTCCATAAACTCCCTCCAAGGCCATCCCATAAATTCCTTTCAAGGTTTCTCTATCCTCCCCATAAATCCCCTCCAAGGTTTCTCAATCCTCCCCATAAATCCCCTCCAAGGTTTCTCAATCCTCCCCATAAATCCCCTCCAAGGTTTCTCAATCCTCCACATAAATCCTCTCCAAGGCCTTATTATCCTTCCCATAAACCCCCTTCAAAGCCTTTCTATTCTCCCCATAAATGCCCTCCCTATCCTCCCACAAACACTTTCCAAGCCTTCTCTTTCCTCCCCATAAACCCCCTCCAAGCCCTCTATATCCTCCCCATCACCCCTCTCCCCAGGCCCCCATCCCTCCTCAGTCTCCACTACTACCAACTTTGTCTTCCCCCACATCTCACCCCCATCGTGTGTGTGTGTGTGTGTGTGTGTGTGTGTGTGTGTGTGTGTGTGTGTGTTTGTGTACACATAATGAGGTCAGGTATGTTTACTTCCTGGATCCTCACATTGTTTTCACACTGGTAGGGTATCAGGATGCCTCTATGACGTCACCGAGAGCCTTTGTGACGTCACGGAGGCACTCTGTGACGTCACGGAGGGTCACTCGCTAAAATCTATATGAAAATAATGAAACAAAATGAAGAGAGGCATTTTTATACGAAAATTAATTGAGTTTATTTTTTTGAAACGGTGGGAATACGGGAGTTCTCTCTCTCTCTCTCTCTCTCTCTCTCTCTCTCTCTCTCTCTCTCTCTCTCTCTCTCTCTCTCTCTCTCTCTCTCTCTCTCTCTATACGCTCGACCAACTAATTTATCTTCTCCCTTCTCTCTCCTTCCCCTCTTCCCTCTTCATTCCTTCCCCTCTCGGCTCTCTCATTCTATAAATTTTATGCAATATTCCAGAATGGGTCTACTTGTTAGGAGCCTCTAGTTAGGAACCACCAGCTTCCTGCTAGGAGCCTCTAGTTAGGAACCACCAGCTTCCTGCTAGGAGCCTCTAGTTAGGAACCACCAGCTTCCTGCTAGGAGCCTCTAGTTAGGAACCACCAGCTTCCTGCTAGGAGCCTCTAGTTAGGAACCACCAGCTTCCTGCTAGGAGCCTCTAGTTAGGAACCACCAGCTTCCTGCTAGGAGCCTCTAGTTAGGAACCACCAGCTTCCTGCTAGGAGCCTCTAGTTAGGAGCCACCAGCTTCCTGCTAGGAGCCTCTAGTTAGGAACCACCAGCTTCCTGCTAGGAGCCTCTAGTTAGGAGCCACCAGCTTCCTGCTAGGAGCCTCTAGTTAGGAACCACCAGCTTCCTGCTAGGAGCCTCTAGTTAGGAACCACCAGCTTCCTGCTAGGAGCCTCTAGTTAGGAACCACCAGCTTAGGAGCCTCTAGTTAGGAACCACCAGCTTCCTGCTAGGAGCCTCTAGTTAGGAACTACCAGCTTCCTGCTAGGAGCCTCTAGTTAGGAACCACCAGCTTCCTGCTAGGAGCCTCTGGTTAGGAACCACCAGCTTCCTGCTAGGAGCCTCTAGTTAGGAACCACCAGCTTCCTGCTAGGAGCCTCTAGTTAGGAACCACCAGCTTCCTGCTAGGAGCCTCTAGTTAGGAACCACCAGCTTCCTGCTAGGAGCCTCTAGTTAGGAACCACCAGCTTCCTGCTAGGAGCCTCTAGTTAGGAACCACCAGCTTCCTGCTAGGAGCCTCTAGTTAGGAACCACCAGCTTCCTCTAGCTAGGAGCCTCTAGTTAGGAACCACCAGCTTCCTGCTAGGAGCCTCTAGTTAGGAACCACCAGCTTCCTGCTAGGAGCCTCTAGTTAGGAACCACCAGCTTCCTGCTAGGAGCCTCTAGTTAGGAACCACCAGCTTCCTGCTAGGAGCCTCTAGTTAGGAACCACCAGCTTCCTGCTAGGAGCCTCTAGTCTAGGGAACCACCAGGAGCCTCTAGTTAGGAGCCACCAGCTTCCTGCCAGGAGCCTGCTAGGAGCCTCTAGTTAGGAACCACCAGCTTCCTGCTAGGAGCCTCTAGTTAGGAACCACCAGCCTGCTAGGAGCCTCTAGTTAGGAACCACCAGTTTCCTGCTAGGAGCCTCTAGTTAGGAACCTCTAGTTAGGAACCACCAGTTTCCTGCTAGGAGCCTCTAGTTAGGAACCACCAGCTGCTAGGAGCCTGCCAGGCTAGCCTCTAGTTAGGAACTACCAGCTTCCTGCTAGGAGCCTCTAGTTAGGAACCACCAGTTTCCTGCTAGGAGCCTCTAGTTAGGAACCACCAGCTTCCTGCTAGGAGCCTCTAGTTAGGAACCACCAGTTTCCTGCTAGGAGCCTCTAGTTAGGAACCACCAGTTTCCTGCTAGGAGCCTCTAGTTAGGAACCACCAGTTTCCTGCTAGGAGCCTCTAGTTAGGAACCACCAGTTTCCTGCTAGGAGCCTCTAGTTAGGAACCACCAGTTTCCTGCTAGGAGCCTCTAGTTAGGAACCACCAGCTTCCTGCTAGGAGCCTCTAGTTAGGAACCACCAGCTTCCTGCTAGGAGCCTCTAGTTAGGAACCACCAGTTTCCTGCTAGGAGCCTCTAGTTAGGAACCACCAGCTTCCTGCTAGGAGCCTCTAGTTAGGAACCACCAGCTTCCTGCTAGGAGCCTCTAGTTAGGAACCACCAGCTTCCTGCTAGGAGCCTCTAGTTAGGAACCACCAGCTTCCTGCTAGGAGCCTCTAGTTAGGAACCACCAGCTTCCTGCTAGGAGCCTCTAGTTAAGAACCACCAGCTTCCTGCTAGGAGCCTCTAGTTAGGAGCCACCAGCTTCCTGCTAGGAGCCTCTAGTTAGGAACCACCAGTTTCCTGCTAGGAGCCTCTAGTTAGGAACCACCAGCTTCCTGCTAGGAGCCTCTAGTTAGGAACCACCAGCTTCCTGCTAGGAGCCTCTAGTTAGGAATCACCAGCTTCCTGCTAGGAGCCTCTAGTTAGGAACCACCAGCTTCCTGCTAGGAGCCTCTAGTTAGGAAGCACCAGCTTCCTGCTAGGAGCCTCTAGTTAGGAGCCACCAGCTTCCTGCTAGGAGCCTCTAGTTAGGAACCACCAGCTTCCTGCTAGGAGCCTCTAGTTAGGAACCACCAGCTTCCTGCTAGGAGCCTCTAGTTAGGAACCACCAGCTTCCTGCTAGGAGCCTCTAGTTAGGAACCACCAGCTTCCTGCTAGGAGCCTCTAGTTAGGAACTACCAGCTTCCTGCTAGGAGCCTCTAGTTAGGAACCACCAGCTTCCTGCTAGGAGCCTCTAGTTAGGAACCACCAGCTTCCTGCTAGGAGCCTCTAGTTAGGAGCCACCAGCTTCCTGCTAGGAGCCTCTAGTTAGAAACCACCAGCTTCCTGCTAGGAGCCTCTAGTTAGGAACCACCAGTTTCCTGCTAGGAGCCTCTAGTTAGGAACCACCAGCTTCCTGCTAGGAGCCTCTAGTTATGAACCACCAGCTTCCTGCTAGGAGCCTCTAGTTAGGAACTACCAGCTTCCTGCTAGGAGCCTCTAGTTAGGAACTACCAGCTTCCTGCTAGGAGCCTCTAGTTAGGAACCACCAGCCCCTAGCTTCTTGCTAGGAGGCACCCTCCTCCTCCTCCTCCTACTAGGAGGCACCTTCACCCTCCTAGGAGCTACCATCGTCCTCCTAGAAGCCACCATCACCCTCCAAGGAGCCACCATCACTCTCCAAGGAGCCACCATCACCCTCCAAGGAGCCACCATCACCCTCCAAGGAGCCACCATCACTCTCCAAGGAGCCACCATCACTCTCCAAGGAGCCACCATCACCCTCCAAGGAGCCACCATCACCCTCCAAGGAGCCACCATCACTCTCCAAGGAGCCACCATCACCCTCCTAGGAGCCACCATCACCCTCCAAGGAGCCACCGTCACTCTCCAAGGAACCACCATCACCCACCGAGGAGCTACCATCGTCCTCCTAGGAGCCACCATCATCCTCCTACGAGCCATCATCACCCTCCTAGGAGCCACCATCACCCTGCTAGGAGCCACCATCACCCTGCTAGGAGCCACCATCACACTGCTAGGAGCCACCATCGTCCTGATATTCAATTTAGGTCTCGAGACATACATGGCCCAACCTCGATTAATGGTCGCAGACCACTCATGCCCCGTGAGACCATGCGAAGATGAAGAAATATTAAGACAGGATGATGGTGGAGCAAGAAAGAAGAATGAAGGAGGGAGACAGGGAGAATAAAGGTGGAGATAGGGAGAAAAGATAAGACTAGAGGTTAAGGGAGTGTGAGAGGAGAGAAGATTTACTTACCTATTTATGTAAACTTGTTTGTACTCACCTATCTGTACTCGCTTATTTGTACTCATCTATTCTTACTCACTTATTTGTACTCACCTATTCTTACTCACCTATTTGTACTCACCTGTTTGCACTCGCCTATTTGCACTCGCCTCTTCGCACTCGCCTATTCGTACCCACCTATTTTTACTCACCTATTCGTACCCACCTATTCGTACTCACATGTTTGCACTCGTCTGCTTGTACTCACCTACTTCCTTGACGTACTTTTTTTGGGTTCCTTCCCATTTGTTTCGCTCAGCTGTGACTTGGTGTTTCAGCACTGACCGAAACGTTGCCTGCTTCCCCTCCGAAGCGCAAGATTCTTGTGATTTCTTGCAACCAGGAAATTGTGATCTCATCACTTGCTGTTGCTCCCCTTAATGATGAATTAAACTTATGCAACAACTGGTTGTCTTTAAGTGAACATTTAGTGAAGCAGTAGTTTGTGCAATCCAATACTGAGAATATATACCTGTTGTGATGTCCAGTACCTGTGTTGGTGTTCAGTACCTGTTGTGTTGTTTAGTACCTGTGTTGGTGTTCAGTACCTGTTGTGTTGTCCAGTACCTGTGTTGGTGTTCAGTACCTGTTGTGATGTCCAGTACCTGTGTTGGTGTTCAGTACCTGTTGTGATGTTTAGTACCTGTTGTGATGTCCAGTACCTGTGTTGATGTTCAGTACCTGTTGTGATGTTTAGTACCTGTTGTGATGTCCAGTACCTGTGTTGGTGTTCAGTACCTGTTGTGATGTTTAGTACCTGTTGTGATGTCCAGTACCTGTGTTGGTGTTCAGTACCTGTTGTGATGTTTAGTACCTGTTGTGATGTCCAGTACCTGTGTTGGTGTTCAGTACCTGTTGTGATGTTTAGTACCTGTTGTGATGTCCAGTACCTGTGTTGGTGTTCAGTACCTGTTGTGATGTTTAGTACCTGTTGTGATGCCCAGTACCTGTGTTGGTGTTCAGTACCTGTTGTGATGTTTAGTACCTGTTGTGATGTCCAGTACCTGTGTTGGTGTTCAGTACCTGTTGTGATGTTTAGTACCTGTTGTGATGTCCAGTACCTGTGTTGGTGTTCAGCACCTGTTGTGATGTCCAGTATCTGTGTTGGTGTTCAGCACCTGTTGTGATGTCCAGTACCTGTGTTGGTGTTCAGTACCTGTTGTGTTGTCCAGTACCTGTGTTGGTGTTCAGTACCTGTTGTGATGTTTAGTACCTGTTGTGATGTCCAGTACCTGTGTTGGTGTTCAGTACCTGTTGTGATGTCCAGTACCTGTGTTGGTGTTCAGTACCTGTTGTGATGTCCAGTACCTGTGTTGGTGTTCAGCACCTGTTGTGATGTCCAGTACCTGTGTTGGTGTTCAGCACCTGTTGTGATGTCCAGTACCTGTGTTGGTGTTCAGTACCTGTTGTGTTGTCCAGTACCTGTTGTGATGTCCAGTACCTGTGTTGGTGTTCAGTACCTGTTGTGTTGTCCAGTACCTGTTGTGATGTCCAGTACCTGTGTTGGTGTTCAGTACCTGTTGTGTTGTCCAGTACCTGTTGTGATGTCCAGTACCTGTGTTGGTGTTTAGTACCTGTTGTGATGTCCAGTACCTGTGTTGGTGTTCAGTACCTGTTGTGATGTCCAGTACCTGTGTTGGTGTTCAGCACCTGTTGTGATGTCCAGTACCTGTGTTGGTGTTCAGTACCTGTTGTGATGTTTAGTACCTGTTGCGATGTCCAGTACCTGTGTTGGTGTTCAGTACCTGTTGTGATGTCCAGTACCTGTGTTGATGTTCAGTACCTGTTAGTGCCATCTATCGCCACCCTGGGTTCGCCTCTTCTGTTCCTTCTGAGGGCACGTCTTTAAGCATTTGTTAAACACCTCACAGAATTTATCTTTGCTCGTGAGTTCTCACCTCCTCTTTATTTGTATTAGTGTTTTGTTATCGTCTTTCTTCTGAGGTTGCTGTGATGTAGTTCGGCTTCAGACTCGGCTTTTGTTGCAGCTTGTGCCGTACCTTCTTTCTTCATCTTTGTATATTCATTTCTGGCTGTTCTACTAGCTTCCATGTTTATCTCTGAGACTTTGCTGTCTGTAATTTCTCACTGCTTTTGCAATTTTCATTTCTTCTTCTGCATCTTCGAAGGAAGGGCTTACTTTCTCTTCTCCATTGCCCTTTCTTCCTCTGGATATACCTGGAGTATACCTGGAGAGGGTTTCGGGGATCAACGCCCCCCCCCGGCCCGGTCTGAAACCAGGCCTCGCCTGGTCTTAGACCTGGTTGTCTTCTATATCTCAGCACTTCCAGAGGCTATGTACCCCATCATTTTATTCAACGATTTTCTGACCAATTCCCTTTCCCAAATCACTGCAGACAGGAATTATATCATCCCTTCAGCGTTTTTCCTTCTCAAGTCTGATGTCTTGCGCCCTTCACTTGTTGTCCTGACCCTCAGTGTTGAACCCCCACACGGTATTCAGATTTCACAACACTGATCAGAGCACCTATGTCCGACGTACTTGTTATAAATATTAAGTCTAATCTTGCCGGCTCGTCTCCTCTCTTTGTTGTGTGCTGACGGGTTGGCACATAGTTTTCTCATGACCGCAGCACCATCTTAACTCTCCATACTTACTGTGTCTCACGTAAGTCCCAGTTCTTCCAGTTTATTTCTTGTTTCTCATGGATCAGTTGGTAGCGTCCTCAGATCACACACTGGGGGAACTGGGATTGACCCCACAACTGGTGAAATATTAGGTATGTATCCTTACACCTGCTGCTTCTATTCACCTAAAAGTAAGTAGGTACCTGGGTGTTAGTTAACTGCTGTGGGTCAAAAGGACTCCAGGAAAATGAAAACAGTCCCCGATGAAGCACCGACTTACTGGGTTATCCTGGGTGGCTAAACCTCCCTAACTTGTTTCATAAATCCGTATAAAATTGTATGTGTATGTAAAATCATCCATGAATATTAGCCTCGCTGTAGCCTGATCATTTTTTTTTCTAACTTCGCTAGGGTGTCAACCATTGCTTTGCTGTTATCTTCACATTCCTATCTAGGTCTCCTGCTATTTGGTGAAGGGTTGTATATCACTAACACTTCTACTCTGGGTCCCCCTAGTCTTGACTGCTCCCACTATGGAGTTTTTGACTCGTTTTTATATTTATCCTCCTACATCTGTTCAAAATGTTATTAATATATGGTTGGGAGTTGAGCTTCACATCAGTGTGTGCGTGTGTACGTGTGTGTGTGTGTGCGCGTGTGCGTGTGTGCGTGTGTGTGTGCGTGTGTGCGTGTGTGTGTGCGTGTGTACGTGTGTGTGTGTGTGCGCGTGTGCGTGTGTGCGTGTGTGTGTGCGTGTGTGCGTGTGCGCGTGTGCATGTGCGTGTGCGCGTGTGTGCTTGTGTGTGCGTGTGTGTGCGTGTGTGTGTGCGTGTGTGCATGTGCGTGTGCGCGTGTGTGCGTGTGTGCATGTGCGTGTGCGCGTGTGTGCGTGTGTGTGCGTGTGTGTGTATGTGCGTGTGTGTGTGTGTGTATGTATGTATGTATGTATGTATGTGTGTGTGTGTGGGTGGGTGGGTCACGGGTCACTGCTCTCAACAGGTCGAACGAAAGAAATTCTGCCGAGGTAAAATCTCTTTGTTTGGCTGAGAAGTAATGTTATGACCAGGTTCCTTCATCACCACTACCACCACTGTTACCATCTCTACCACCACTGCTACCAACTCTACCACCACTGTTACCATCTCTACCAAAACTGTTACCATCTCTACCACAACTGTTACCATCTCTACCACCACTGCTACCAACTCTACCACCACTGTTACCATCTCTACCACCACTGTTACCATCTCTACCACCACTGTTACCATCTCTACCACCACTGTTACCATCTCTACCACCACTGTTACCATCTCTACCACCACTGCTACCAACTCTACCACCACTGTTACCATCTCTACCACCACTGCTACCAACTCTACCACCACTGTTACCATCTCTACCACCACTGTTACCATCTCTACCACCACTGTTACCATCTCTACCACCACTGTTACCATCTCTACCACCACTGTTACCATCTCTACCACCACTGCTACCAACTCTACCACCACTACCACCACTGTTACCATCTCTACCACCACTGTTATCATCTCTACCACCACTGCTACCAACTCTACCACCACTACCACCACTGTTACCATCTCTACCACCACTGCTACCAACTCTACCATCACTGTTACCATCTCTACCACCACTACCACCACTGTTACCATCTCTACCACCACTGCTACCAACTCTACCACCACTGTTACCATCTCTACCACCACTGCTACCAACTCTACCACCACTGCTACCAACTCTACCACCACTGTTACCATCTCTACCACCACTGCTACCAACTCTACCACCACTGTTACCATCTCTACCACCACTACCACCACTGTTACCATCTCTACCACCACTGCTACCAACTCTACCACCACTGTTACCATCTCTACCACCACTGCTACCAACTCTACCACCACTGTTACCATCTCTACCACCACTGCTACCAACTCTACCACCACTGCTACCAACTCTACCACCACTACCACCACTGTTACCATCTCTACCACCACTGCTACCAACTCTACCACCACTGCTACCAACTCTACCACCACTGTTACCATCTCTACCACCACTACCACCACTGTTACCATCTCTACCACCACTGCTACCAACTCTACCACCACTGTTACCATCTCTACCACCACTACCACCACTGTTACCATCTCTACCACCACTGCTACCAACTCTACCACCACTGCTACCAACTCTACCACCACTACCACCACTGTTACCATCTCTACCACCACTGTTACCATCTCTACCACCACTGCTACCAACTCTACCACCACTACCACCACTGTTACCATCTCTACCACCACTGCTACCAACTCTACCACCACTATCACCACTGCTACCATCTCTACCACCACTGCTACCATCTCTACCACCACTGCTACCAACTCTACCACCACTACCACCACTGTTACCATCTCTACCACCACTGCTACCATCTCTACCACTGCTACCAATTCTACCACCACTACCACCACTGTTACCATCTCTACCACCACTGCTACCAACTCTACCACCACTGTTACCATCTCTACCACCACTGCTACCAACTCTACCACCACTACCACCACTGTTACCATCTCTACCACCACTGCTACCAACTCTACCACCACTATCACCACTGTTACCATCTCTACCACCACTGCTACCATGTCTACCACCACTGCTACCAATTCTACCACCACTACCACCACTGTTACCATCTCTACCACCACTGCTACCAACTCTACCACCACTACCACCACTGTTACCATCTCTACCACCACTGCTACCAACTCTACCACCACTACCACCACTGTTACCATCTCTACCGCCACTGCTACCAACTCTACCACCACTACCACCACTGTTACCATCTCTACCGCCACTGCTACCAACTCTACCACCACTACCTCCACTGTTACCATCTCTACCACCACTGCTACCAACTCTACCACCACTACCACCACTGTTACCATCTCTACCAACACTGCTACCAACTCTACCACCACTACCACCACTGTTACCATTTCTACCACCACTGTTACCATCTCTACCACCACTACCACCACTGTTACCATCTCTACCACCACTGTTACCATCTCTACCACCACTACTACCACTGCTACCACCGCTACCACCACTACCACCACTGCTACCACCACTACCACCACTGCTACCATCTCTACCACCACTACTACCACCTCTTCCACCACTAATACTAATGCTACCACCTCTACCACCACTACCATCACTGCTACCACCTGTACCACTACCACTACCACCACTGCTACCACCTCTACCACCACTACCACCAATGCTACCACCTCTACCACCGCTACCACCTCTACCACCACTACCACCAGTACTACCACTACTACCACTACCACCACTACTACCACTACCACTTCTACCACCACTACCACCAATGCTACCACTACTATCACCATTGCTACCACCACTACCACCGCTGCTACCATCTCTACCACCATCTCTACCACCATCTCTACCATCACTACCACCACCTCTACCACCACTACCACCAATGCTACCACCACTACCACCAATGCTACCACCACTACCACCACTACCACCACTACCACCACTACAACCACTACCACCAATGCTACCATCTCTACCACCACTGTCATCACTTTTACCACTACCTCCACCACTGCTACCACCCCTACCACCACTGCTACAACCTCTACCTCCACAACTACCAATACCACCACTACCACCACTGCTACCACCACTACCACCATCATCACCACCACCATCACCACCACCACCATCATCACCATCACCACCACCACCACCACCACCACCATCAGCACCACCACCAGCACCACCACCAGCACCACCACCACCAGCACCACCACCACCACCACCACCATCAGCACCACCACCACCATCATCACCACCATCAGCACCACCACCACCACCATCAGCACCACCACCACCACCATCAGCACCACCACCACCATCAGCACCACCACCACCATCAGCACCATCACCACCATCAGCACCACCACCACCATCACCACCACCATCAGCACTACCACCACCACCACCACCATCAGCACTACCACCACCACCATCAGCACCACCACCATCAGCACCACCACCACCACCATCAACACTACCACCACCATCATCACCACCATCAGCACCACCACCACCATTAGCACTACCACCACCACCACCACCATCAGCACTACCACCACCACCACCATCAGCACTACCACCACCACCATCAGCACCACCACCACCACCATCAGCACCACCACCACCATCAGCCCCACCACCACCATCACCACCATCAGCACCACCACCACCACCACCATCAGCACCACCACCACCACCACCACCATCAGCACCACCACCACCACCATCAGCACCACCACCACCACCATCAGCACCACCACCACCATCACCACCACTACCACCATCAGCACTACCACCACCACCACCACCACCACCATCATCAGCACTACCACCACCACCATCAGCACTACCACTACCACCACCACCACCATCAGCACTACCACCACCACCACCACCACCACCACCATCAGCACTACCACCACCACCATCAGCACTACCACCACCACCACCACCACCATCAGCACTACCACCACCACCACCACCATCAGCACTACCACCACCACCATCAGCACTACCACCACCACCACCACCATCAGCACTACCACCACCACCACCACCACCACCACCACCACCACCATCAGCACTACCACCACCATCACCACCACCACCATCAGCACCACCACCACCACCATCAGCACTACCACCACCATCACCACCACCACCATCAGCACCACCACCACCACCATCAGCAGCACCACCACCATCACCACCACCA
>NC_091355.1:383122-400622 GCF_038502225.1 Cherax quadricarinatus
GTAGGAGTGAGGAAGAGCCAGTTGTGAGTGTGGGGGAAGTTCGTGAGGCAGTAGGCAAAATGAAAGGGGGTAAGGCAGCCGGGATTGATGGGATAAAGATAGAAATGTTAAAAGCAGGTGGGGATATAGTTTTGGAGTGGTTGGTGCAATTATTTAATAAATGTATGGAAGAGGGTAAGGTACCTAGGGATTGGCAGAGAGCATGCATAGTTCCTTTGTATAAAGGCAAAGGGGATAAAAGAGAGTGCAAAAATTATAGGGGGATAAGTCTGTTGAGTGTACCTGGTAAAGTGTATGGTAGAGTTATAATTGAAAGAATTAAGAGTAAGACGGAGAATAGGATAGCAGATGAACAAGGAGGCTTTAGGAAAGGTAGGGGGTGTGTGGACCAGGTGTTTACAGTGAAACATATAAGTGAACAGTATTTAGATAAGGCTAAAGAGGTCTTTGTGGCATTTATGGATTTGGAAAAGGCATATGACAGGGTGGATAGGGGGGCAATGTGGCAGATGTTGCAAGTGTATGGTGTAGGAGGTAGGTTACTGAAAGCAGTGAAGAGTTTTTACGAGGATAGTGAGGCTCAAGTTAGAGTATGTAGGAAAGAAGGAAATTTTTTCCCAGTAAAGGTAGGCCTTAGACAAGGATGTGTGATGTCACCGTGGTTGTTTAATATATTTATAGATGGGGTTGTAAGAGAAGTAAATGCGAGGGTCTTGGCAAGAGGCGTGGAGTTAAAAGACAAAGAATCACACACAAAGTGGGAGTTGTCACAGCTGCTCTTTGCTGATGACACTGTGCTCTTGGGAGATTCTGAAGAGAAGTTGCAGAGATTGGTGGATGAATTTGGTAGGGTGTGCAAAAGAAGAAAATTAAAGGTGAATACAGGAAAGAGTAAGGTTATGAGGATAACAAAAAGATTAGGTGATGAAAGATTGAATATCAGATTGGAGGGAGAGAGTATGGAGGAGGTGAATGTATTCAGATATTTGGGAGTGGACGTGTCAGCGGATGGGTCTATGAAAGATGAGGTGAATCATAGAATTGATGAGGGAAAAAGAGTGAGTGGTGCACTTAGGAGTCTGTGGAGACAAAGAACTTTGTCCTTGGAGGCAAAGAGGGGAATGTATGAGAGTATAGTTTTACCAACGCTCTTATATGGGTGTGAAGCGTGGGTGATGAATGTTGCAGCGAGGAGAAGGCTGGAGGCAGTGGAGATGTCATGTCTGAGGGCAATGTGTGGTGTGAATATAATGCAGAGAATTCGTAGTTTGGAAGTTAGGAGGAGGTGCGGGATTACCAAAACTGTTGTCCAGAGGGCTGAGGAAGGGTTGTTGAGGTGGTTCGGACATGTAGAGAGAATGGAGCGAAACAGAATGACTTCAAGAGTGTATCAGTCTGTAGTGGAAGGAAGGCGGGGTAGGGGTCGGCCTAGGAAGGGTTGGAGGGAGGGGGTAAAGGAGGTTTTGTGTGCGAGGGGCTTGGACTTCCAGCAGGCATGCGTGAGCGTGTTTGATAGGAGTGAATGGAGACAAATGGTTTTTAATACTTGACGTGCTGTTGGAGTGTGAGCAAAGTAACATTTATGAAGGGATTCAGGGAAACCGGCAGGCCGGACTTGAGTCCTGGAGATGGGAAGTACAGTGCCTGCACTCTGAAGGAGGGGTGTTAATGTTGCAGTTTAAAAACTGTAGTGTAAAGCACCCTTCTGGCAAGACAGTGATGGAGTGAATGATGGTGAAAGTTTTTCTTTTTCGGGCCACCCTGCCTTGGTGGGAATCGGCCGGTGTGATAATAAAAAAAATAATATATATATATATATATATATATATATATATATATATATATATATATATATATATATATATATATATATATATTCATATTCGAGAAAGATTGGTAAATCTTGAGGTAATCATATAACTCCTGGCGCCTCTGTGAGCATAACGTCAGTACCTGATCAACCGGATTGTAGTTCTTACGTCTGTTTACGTGCGGCCAACAGTAACAATCTGATTGATCAGGCCCTGCTCTACCATGAGGCCTGGTCACAGACAGGGCCACGGGGGCATTGGCCCCCGAAACCCTCTCCAGGTATACTCCAGGTATACTCCAGGTATAACAAAGATAATTCTCATTTCTCAATTCAGCCATGACAAGTCGACTTACTCTAAATACATTCTTCTCCAATTTAACAAATCTATTCTTTTTCAATACGTTTTCGATGTTTTTACATTCCTGTTTTCTTTTTTTTTTTTTTTTTTTTTGCTTGATCATTTTTGATTGGATTTTGAGCTCTGTGTTCATTCCATTGCCTCTTTTTTTTTTTTTTACGAAGTTCTCCTTCATTTTTCAATTTAGCGGAACTAAATTAGTGTCGTAAATTCTGATCCACCACTCGGACCTTGGATTGAAATATTTGTTCTGAATGAACTGAAAGTAACTGCAGATTTCAGTCTTCAAGAGGAGACCCATTTTCTCCAGAGACCGAAGACCATTCTTCAAGGTCTGGAGACCAGTGTCTTCTGAGACTGAAGGGTTGGGAGACCAAGAACCAGTCTTCAACGGATGAGCCTCAGTGATTAAAAAAAAAAAAAAAAACCATCTTTCAAGGGCTGGAAACCAATGTCTCCAGAGACCAAAGACCATCCTTCAAGGTCTGGAGACCAGTGTGACAGTAGCAAGAAGGAAGAGTGAGAGCTTCCTGAACAACCTCCCGAAGATAAAAAGTCCACGTTATAACTCTCGCTCCTCCAACCACTGCCAACCAGCCCCCACCCTGCTCTTCCCCTGCCCCAACCCTGCTCTTACCCTGCCCCCACCCTGCTCTCACCCTGCCCCCACCCTGCTCTCACCCTGCTCTCACCCTGCCCCCACCCTGCTCTCACCCTGCCCTCATCCTGCTCTCACCCTGACCCCATCCTGCTCTCACCCTGCCCCCATCCTGCTCTCACCCTACCACCACCCTGCTCTCACCCAGCCACCACATAGCCCTCACCTTCCCCAGCCTACCCCCCAAACCTGCCCCCAATCCGTTCCAGACTCGTCCTAAGTCCCCCCTCCCATCCCTCCCGACAAACTCCGAGACTCTTCGCAGCTTCGTAAATCACAAAAGCAAACACAACCACCGACCTCGACAATTCAACACACACACACACACACACACACACACACACACACACACACACACACACACACACACACACACACACACACCCTGGAGACAGGAACCATACATAGTTTTAAGACGAGATATGAAAAAGCTCATGGAGCAGGGAGAGTACCCAGTAGCTGTCAGTGAAGAGGCGGAGCCAGGAGCTGAGTCTCGACCCCTGCAACCACAATTTGGTGAGCACAATTAGGTGAGTACACACACGTGTATAGTATGCAAAATCATGGAGAAGATTATCAGGAGGAGAGTGGTAGAGCACCTGGAGCGGAACAAGGTTTCATGGAAGGCAAATCCTGTCACAAACCTACTAGAGTTTTATGACAAGGTAAGTGAAGTAAATGAGAGGGAGGGGTGGGTTGATTGTATTTTCTTGGACTGCAAGAAGGCCTTCGACACAGTTCGTCACAAGAAGCTAGAGGAACAGGCACGTTTAACAGGAAGGGCATTGCAATGGATCAGAGAATACCTAAGAGGGAGGCAACAGCGACTCATGGTCCGTGATGAGGTATCACAGTGGGCGCCAGTGACGAGCGGGGTCCCACAGGGGTCAGTCCTGGGACCAGTGCTATTCTTGGTATATGTGAATGACATGACGGAAGGGATAGATTCAGAAGTGTCCATGTTTGCAGATGATGTGAAGTTAATGAGGAGAATTAAATCAGATGCGGACCAGACAGGTCTACAAAGAGACCTGGACAGGCTGGACGCGTGGTCCAGGAACTGACTCCTAGAATTTACCCCCGCCAAATGCAAAGTCATGAAGATCGGAGTAGGGCAAAGAAGACCGCAGACAGAGTATAGGCTAGGAGGTCAGACTGCAAACCTCACTCAAGGAGAAAAATCTAGGGGTGAGTATAATACCGAGCACGTCGCCGGAAGCACACATTAACCACATAACTGCTGCGGCATATGGGCGCTTGGCAAACCTGAGAATAGCGTTCCGGTACCTCAGTAAGGAATCGTTCAAGACTCTATACACTGTGTACGTCAGGCCCATACTGGAGTATGCAGCACCAGTTTGGAACCCACACCTGGCCAAACACGTCAAGAAATTAGAGAAAGTGCAAAGGTTAGCAACGAGGCTGGTTTCAGAGCTAAGGGGAATGTCCTAAGGAAAAGAAAGGTTAAGGGAAATCGATCTGACGACACTGGAGGACAGGAGGGTCAGGGAGACATGATAACGACATACAAAATACTGCGTGGAATAGACAAGGTGGACAGAGACAGGATGTTCCAGAGATGGGACACAGAAGCGAGGGGTCACAGTTGAAAGCTGAAGACTCAGATGAGTCAAAGGAATGTTAGGAAGGATTTCTTCAGCCACAGAGTTGTTAGGAAGTGAAACAGTCTGGCAAGCGATGTAGTGGAGGCAGAAACCATACATAGTTTTAAGACGAGGAATAGTAAAGCTCATGGAGCAGGGAGAGAGAGGACCCAATAGCGATCACTGAAGAGACGAGGCCAGGAGCTGAGTCTCGACCCTTGCAACCACAATTAGGTGAGTACAATTAAGTGAGTACACACACAGTGATGTAGTGGAGGCAGGATACATACATAGCTTTAAGAAGAGGTATGATAAAGCTCATGGAGCAGGAAGAGTGACCTAGTAGCGGCCAGTGAAGAGGCAGGGCCAGGAGCTGTGACTCGACCCCTACAACCACAACTAGGCGAGTACACACACACACACACACTGGAGACAGTGGAAGGTAAGTGCCTTCAAGAGTTGCACCTCTCCTCTGGCTGCAGTACATTACCATCTTGCTGCTGCAGATTCATCAAGACTAAGAGACTGAACACTGTCAAGACTGAGGGACTGAACACTGTCAAGACTGAGGGACTGAACACTGTCAAGACTGAGGGACTGAACACTGTCAAGACTGAGGGACTGAACACTGTCAAGACTGAGGGACTGAACACTGTCAAGACTGAGGGACTGAACACTGTCAAGACTGAGGGACTGAACACTGTCAAGACTGAGGGACTGAACACTGTCAAGACTGAGGGACTGAACACTGTCAAGACTGAGGGACTGAACACTGTCAAGACTGAGGGACTGAACACTGTCAAGACTGAGGGACTGAACACTGTCAAGACTGAGGGACTGAACACTGTCAAGACTGAGGGACTGAACACTGTCAAGACTGAGGGACTGAACACTGTCAAGACTGAGGGACTGAACACTGTCAAGACTGAGGGACTGAACACTGTCAAGACTGAGGGACTGAACACTGTCAAGACTGAGGGACTGAACACTGTCAAGACTGAGGGACTGAACACTGTCAAGACTGAGGGACTGAACACTGTCAAGACTGAGGGACTGCACACTGTCAAGACTGAGGGACTGAGCACTGTCAAGACTGAGGGACTGAGCACTGTCAAGACTGAGGGACTGAACACTGTCAAGACTGAGGGACTGCACACTGTCAAGACTGAGGGACTGAATATCTCATATTATCATTATTATTATTGAAGATTCGCCGGTATTCTCCCGGCCCGGGCCTTTTCCAAGTGGTGGCCCGGCCTTGGCTCCCTCTTTAGGGAGTGTCTGAGACCTATGTCTCCCATGGGAGGAGGTACAAGTACCTCCTCATCTTTGGGACCAACTGTCCCCAAGCCTAGCCACATTCTCCGCCCTCACGAGGCTCGTAGGGAGAAGCTAGACCTCTCTGGTCTGTCATCCCCACCCCAAGGGGCATAATGGGAATGAGAGTCCTGTGAGGTACAAGCTCGGGCTCAGGTACCTACCCCAGCCCTAGAAGGGCTGGGCATGGTGTCGATCATCTCATATTCCACTACCTCCGCCTTTATAATCTCTGTGTCGAATTGAAGAAACAGGTCATTGGTTGTCGAAACGTCTTGGAAATAAAAGTAGCCAGTTGCTGAACATGTCTAATTGTTCAATGTGTCTATAATAAAAGCCATCAGCGGTATGTTCTGAAGAACAAAAAAACTAGTGTAGAGTGAATGATAGTATACGTAAACAGACATCTGAAAAAAAAAATGTAACCCCATGCCATTCTTTCCCTCCCATCCCCTTCCTCCCCTCATCCCCCAGTCCAATTACCCAGTGCCCCCCCCCCGTCCCATACCCTCCTGCACCCGTCCCTGCATCCCACAACAACCTTCTAAAACCACCGCCAACAATTACACCCAAAACAAGAAACTTGTTCACTAACGAGCAAAACAAAAACTTTCTACAGACACAAATAAAAGATAAAAAAAAAAACAAAGTTACCTTTACTAACATAGGTTATGGTAGAGTTCTCTGTCTTTTACTTTTCAGTCCTTGACTCTAACACCTAGATATTGCTAGATAGTTCTTAATCTAGGTAGAGGTAGTTAGTTCTCAACACTTTGCCTTTTTGTTTACTTTCAAGTCCTCTGTTATCTGTTTTTGCTATGTTCTTTCAAGTACTCCCATGTTCTCTCAGTTAACATGTTCTCTCGTCTGGTCTACACTCCTTCTATCACTGTATTGCCAGAGCTGTACCAACATTATAATTGAGATGACTTACTAAGTTGCAGCTAAACACCTTCACAACTCATCTCCTCACTCCCCTTAGAATGAAGGCTGTCTGATTGGTTACTTTTGGATGGCGATGAGTTCCCCTGTTTGTCAGAGACAACTTCAGCAATTTGACGTGTCCTGATTGGGCTGTGGATTGAGCCAATTAGAGAGAACTTATAAGTTCCCCTGCCATATGAAGAGTGAAACTCTATTTAGAGCTAAACATTGTTGATTAAAATCTCTGTTTTACTCAGCGGTGATAATTGTCAGCTACATCACTATGGATTTGTAAAAGAAATGAAAACTATAACATAGTCTGGCTAGCACTGACAGCCTGGTTGATCAGTCCATTGGGAGGTCTGGTCTGTGAGGTATGAAATGTTCTAGTCACGGTATTGTGGGCTAGTTGTGAACTGTTCCAGTCACGGTATTGTGGGTTGTGAATTGTTCCAGTCACGGTATTATAGGTTAGCTGTGAATTGTTCCAGTCACGGTATTGTAGGTTGTGAATTGTTCCAGTCACGGTATTATAGGTTAGCTGTGAATTGTTCCAGTCACGGTATTATAGGTTAGCTGTGAATTGTTCCAGTCACGGTATTGTAGGTTAGCTGTGAATTGTTCCAGTCACGGTATTGTAGGTTGTGAATTGTTCCAGTCACGGTATTATAGGTTAGCTGTGAATTGTTCCAGTCACGGTATTGTGGGTTGTGAATTGTTCCAGTCACGGTATTGTAGGTTAGTTGTGAATCGTTCCAGTCACGGTATTGTAGGTTAGCTGTGAATTGTTCCAGTCACGATATTGTAGGTTAGTTGTGAATTGTTCCAGTCACGGTATTATAGGTTAGTTGTGAATTGTTCCAGTCACGGTATTATAGGTTAGCTGTGAATTGTTCAAGTTACGGTATTGTGGATTAGTTATGAATTGTTCCAGTCACGGTATTGTGGGTTAGTTGTGAATTGTTCCATCCATGAAATAGTTCTTCAGGGTTTTCACCAGCCTTCCTTCACAAATACGGAGAATTTCTATCATAACACTAACTGCTTTCACGAAAGAACTTGACAGATGTCTCCCCAAAAACATTTGTGATTATCCTGGTTGAGGTGCTTACGTCGATGTACGTGCCGGGAGCACCAACAGCCTGGTTGACCAGGTCACCACCAGGGCTAACCCAGCCACACATCACCTTCCATCAGCAGAATATTTCCAGAAGTTTTTTTTTTTCCTCGTGTTTATTTTCTTTAACTTATTTACGATTTTCCTTCTTTTCTCTTCAAGAATTTCTATTCCCTTGTCGCTTTCTTTCTGGTTTTTGCTCCGATTTTGTTCTCGTCTTTCTACCACTTCCACTCTTCCTTTTTTATATCCATTTGTCTCCTTTCTTTTAACCTTTTCTTTATTCATTCTTTGTTCCCTGCTTCCCTTTTCTCAATATTTTTCGATTTTCTTTGATTTTTCTTATTTTCTCTATCCATTTTGAGATATTTCATACACCTGTTTTTCCCTACCTTTCCTTTTCTCTTACTTCGTCCCCTCCTCTCTTCCCTCTCTGCGCTCTCTTCCTCTCCCCCCCTCTCTCTTTCCCTCTCTCTCTCTCCCCTCTCACTCTCTCCCCTCTCTCTCCCTCTCACCCCTCACATTGTCCTGGGGAGCAACACTAAACGCGGAGACTCTCTTTCTTATCCCATCTAATCTCCTAAGAAGCCATTGTCTCCTCTGCTCTCTTCCGCCCGCCCTCTGTTGCTGCTACTGTTGATGCTGCTGCTGCTGTGCTGCTACTACTGTTGATGCTGCTGCTGCTGCTGTGCTGCTGCTACTGTTGATGCTGCTGCTGCTCCTGCTACTGTTGATACTGCTGCTGTGCTGCTGCTACTGTTGATACTGCTGCTGTGCTGCTGCTACTGTTGATGTTGCTGCTGCTCCTGCTACTGTCGATGCTGCTGCTACTGTTGATGCTGCTGTTACTGTTGATGCTGCTGTGCTGCTGCTACTGTTGATGCTGCTGCTCCTGCTACTGTTGATACTGCTGCTGTGCTGCTGCTACTGTTGATACTGCTGCTGTGCTGCTGCTACTGTTGATGCTGCTGCTCCTGCTACTGTTGATGCTGCTGCTACTGTTGATGCTGCTGCTACTGTTGATGCTGCTGCTACTGTTGATGCTGCTGCTGCTAGAGCTGCTGCTACTGTTGACGCTGCTACTACTGTTGACGCTGCTGCTACTGTTGATGCTACTGCTGCTGCTACTGCTGCTACTGCTGTTGGTGCTGCTGCTGCTACCGTTGATGCTGCTGCTACTGCTGTTGGTGCTGCTGCTACTGCTGTTGGTGCTGCTGCTACTGCTGTTGGTGCTGCTGCTACTGCTGTTGGTGCTGCTGCTACTGCTGTTGGTGCTGCTGCTACTGCTGTTGGTGCTGCTGCTACTGCTGTTGGTGCTGCTGCTGCTACTACTGTTGGTGCTGCTGCTGCTACTGCTGCTACTGCTGTTGGTGCTGCTGCTACTACTGTTGGTGCTGCTGCTGTTGGTGCTGCTGCTACTACTGTTGGTGCTGCTGCTGCTACTGGTGGTGATGGTGCTGCTGGTACTACTGCTGTTGGTGCTGCTGCTGCTAGTGTTGTTACTGCTAATGCTGCTGTTACTCAGTTTTTTCTTCTCATACACACGAGAGAGAGAGAGAGAGAGAGAGAGAGAGAGAGAGAGAGAGAGAGAGAGAGAGAGAGAGAGAGAGAGAGAGATCTATCAGATAAATTGAATAAATACCAACATAAATGACTTAGTTATAAATAATGGTTCTCGACACCACTATAATGAACCATAATATTTAATGTATATATTTTCTCTAATGTCATATATGTTTAAACTGATATATTGTGTTATAACACAACTCTACGTCGACTGCTACGTCGACTGCTACGTCGACTGCTACGTCGACTGCTACGTCGACTGCTACGTCGACTGTTACGTCGACTGTTACGTCGACTGCTACGCTGACTGCTACGTCGACTGCTACGTCGACTGCTACGTCGACTGCTACGTCGACTGCTACGTCGACTGCTACGTCGACTGCTACGTCGACTGCTACGTCGACTGCTACGTCGACTGCTACGTCGACTGTTACGTCGACTGCTACGTCGACTGCTACGTCGACTGCTACGTCGACTGCTACGTCGACTGTTACGTCGACTGCTACGCTGACTGCTACGTCGACTGCTACGTCGACTGCTACGTCGACTGCTACGCTGACTGCTACGTCGACTGCTACGTCGACTGCTACGTCGACTGCTACGCTGACTGCTACGCTGACTGCTACGTCGACTGCTACGTCGACTGCTACGTCGACTGCTACGTCGACTGTTACGTCGACTGTTACGTTGACTGCTACGTCGACTGTTACGTCGACTGCTACGTCGACTGCTACGCTGACTGCTACGTTGACTGCTACGTCGACTGCTACGTCGACTGTTACGTCGACTGCTACGCTGACTGCTACGTCGATTGCTACGTCGACTGTTACGTTGACTGTTACGTTGACTGCTACGTCGACTGCTACGTCGACTGCTACGTCGACTGTTACGTCGACTGCTACGTCGACTGCAACATCGACTGCTACGTCGACTGCTACGTCGACTGTTACGTCGACTGCTACGTCGACTGTTACGTCGACTGTTACGTCGACTGCTACGTCGACTGCTACGTTGACTACTACGTTGACTACTACGTTGACTACTACGTTGACTACGTTGACTACTACGTTGACTACTACGTTGACTACCACGTTGACTACCACGTTGACTACTACGTTGACTACTACGTTGACTACTACGTTGACTACCACGTTGACTACTACGTTGACTACCACGTTGACTACTACGTTGACTACCACGTTGACTACTACGTTGACTGCTACGTCGACTGCTACGTCACAACCACCTCAAAATAGACGTCAGAGAATAAACGTCTGCCACCACCATCATGACCACTACAACTACAACCACTACCCCTACTACCACTATCACCACTACTACCACCTTCACCACTACTACCACCACCTTCACCACTACTACCACCACCTTCACCACTACTACCACCACCTTCACTATCACCTTCACCACCACCACTATCACCACTACCACTATCACCACTATCACCACTACCACTATCACCACTATCACCACCACCACTATCACCACCACTATCACCACCACCACTATCACTACCACCACCACCACTATCACCACTACCATTATCACCATCACCACAATCACCACCACTATCACCACCACCACTATCACCATTACCACTATCACCATCACTATCACCATCACCACCATCACCACCACCACTATCATCACTATCACCATCACCACCATCACCACCACCACTATCATCACTATCACCACCACCACCACCATCACCACCATCACCATCACCACTATCACCACCATCACCATCACCACTATCACCATCACCACTATCACCACCACCACTATCACCACCACCACTATCACCACCACCACTATCACCACCACCACTATCACCACCACCACTATCACCACCACCACTATCACCACCACCAGTATCACCACCACCACCACCACTATCACCACCACCACTATCACCACCACCACCACCACTATCACCACCACCACTATCACCATCACCACCACCACTATCACCACCACCACTATCACCACCACCACTATCACCACCACCACCACCACTATCACCACCACCACCACCACTATCACCACCACCACTATCACCACCACCACCACTATCACCACCACCACTATCACCACCACCACTATCACCATCACCACTATCACCACCACCATCACTATCACCACTATCACCATCACCACTATCACCACCACTATCATCACTATCACCACCACCACTATCACCACCACCACTATCACCACTATCACCATCACCACTATCACCACCACCACCACCACTATCACCACCACCACTATCACCACCACCACTATCACCACCACCACTATCACCACCACCACTATCACCACCACCACTATCACCACCACCACTATCACCACCACCACTATCACCACCACCACTATCACCACCACCACTATCACCAACAACAATATCACCACCACCACTATCACTATCACCACTATCACCACCACCACTATCACCACCACCACTATCACCACCACCATCATCAACCCATACACCAATTACCTTACCCTTTCTTCACCCTTGTTCCTTTCCCCTCTCCCTCCTCATTAATTATCCTTCATTCCTCTCACTTTTACCCCTCCTCTTCCCTCGCTTTACCTCCTTTTCTCTCCCAAGCGTAAGTTCTTTCCCCTCTTCCCCTCCCCTCATCCCTTCCCTCACCCCTTCCCCTCACCCCACCCACCCCAATCCACCAACATCATAATTGTAAGAGAATTAAGGAGGATTGAAGAAATAGTGAGAGAAGAAGAATGAAAAGAAAGAAGAAAGGAGGATTGAAGAAATAGTGAGAGAGGAAGAATGAAAAGAAAGAAGAAAGGAAGATGAAAAATAGAAGAAAGGAAGGACGAGAGGAGAAGACAGAGAAAGAAGATAGGAAAAAGGACAATGGGAGAGAAAATAAGAGAAATAGGAAGAAGTAAGAAGACAGGAGAGAGCAAAACAAGAAGAATAAAGACATTAAGAAAAGACAAATAATTATAATTATAATAACTCTAATTATAATTTAAAAACAAATTACTACATACTACTAATAATAAATATAAATGTAATAATAATAATAATAATAATGGTTCTGGTTTAAGTGTTTTTTTAGGGTTTAATAAATTTTTTGGTAAACCGGCTCACATCATTTCTCCGAATACAAAAAAATTCTCTTTCAAAAAAAAATATTGAAGCAAAAAATATAAATATATACATTCTGTTATCTTATTCTGATTTATATTAAATTATATTTTGGATAAAACTCATTTCAATATTATTTTGGAAGGCAAGATTTGCATATATGATTTTTTTCTTGAATGTTTTTATATGTCTAAAATAAAGATATCTTAATTCAAGAGTGGTGTTTGCTTAAAATCTGGAGGCCTATGAAAGGCCTCCAGATTTTCATAGGCCTCCAGATTATGTAAATCTGGAGGCGTATGTAAATCTGGAACCCTATGCAAATCTGGAGGCCTATGTAAATCTGGAAGCCTTTGTAAATCTAGAAGTTTGTATAAATCTGGAAGCCTATTTAAATCTGGAAACCTGCGTAAATCTAGTGGTCTATATAACTCTGAAGAAACTAAATAAGCCCGGAAACCCTCGCCGCACAAACACACACACATTATATATATATATAATATATGTTCTTTATATATATGTGTGTGGACAAACTGATAATGGAATATATCAAGATATTTGTAAATAAAACGATAATTAGGAGACAAAGGAACGCACTAATTTAAGAGATGGATAATGAGGGAGCTGGAATAAGGTCAATAATTAGGGAAGAAGGGGAAAGGTGTCGATAGATTAAAATTATAATTACAGAATAAGGGCGAAGTGAGAGAGAGAGAGAGAGAGAGAGAGAGAGAGAGAGAGAGAGAGAATTAAGCACTAATACCTACTGGATATATATCCTGGGATCTTATTATGACCTAAACGGCTATCGTCAGCATTAACGATAATTTATCGTCACCTGAGTACTAGGTAAGTAGATGGGTTGACAGCAGCCATCCAGGGAGGAGGAGCAGCCATCCAGAGAGGTGCAGCGACCATCCAGGGAGGTGCAGCAGCCATCCAAGGAGGTGCAGCAACTATCCAGGGAGGTGCAGCAACTATCCAGGGAGGTGCAGCAACCACCCAGGGAGGTTGAGCAACCATCCAGGGAGGTGCAGCAACCATCCAGGGAGATGCAGCAACCATCCAGGGAGGTGCAGCAACCATCCAGGGAGATGCAGCAACCATCCAGGGAGATGCAGCAACCATCCAGGGAGGTGCAGCAACCATCCAGGGAGGTGCAGCAACCATCCAGGGAGGTGCAGCAACCATCCAGGGAGGTGCAACAACCATCCAGGGAGGTACTACGAGACAGCAACCATCCAGGGAGGTACTACGAGACAGCAACCATCCAGGGAGGTACTACGAGACAGCAACCATCCAGGGAGGTACTACGAGACAGCAACCATCCAGGGAGGTGCAGCAACCATCCAGGGAGGTGCAGCAACCATCCAGGGAGATGCAACAACCATCCAGGGAGAAAACATTTTTAATGTTATTAAAATTATCATGTTAATATTATTTTTAATTTATTATTATTATTTTGTTATTAATACTGTTGTTTATCATAATGATTGTGATAATAGGTTACAAACCAAGAAGGAGAGAGTAGAGCCCTGGGGGAACCCTGTGGGACGCCACACCCTGGCACTCAAACCACAAGGGTGAGGTGGGTGACCCTTAAGGGAAGACCTGAAGGTACAAGCGTATTTTATATTGTTCACACCTACCCAAGGCTTACCTACAGGCTCTCTCGCTGCCTCCAAGACAACCCAAGGCTTACCTACAGGCTCTCTCGCTGCCTCCAAGACAACCCAAGGCTTAAACCGCATCATAATTCTTCGACTTTCTTCTGTGATCAATTTGGCATAGCGTTTGCCAGCATTAGTTATGCCAGATGTTGTTATTATTTTTTGTGGGTTTAGTTGTGGTTGTTGGTACTACGGTTGGCGTGATTAAAAGACACTGTTCACATATATGGACCTGAGTAACACACTTTTTTCCACTGGGATAGTTTGAACTGTCTGTAAAGTCTTTAGCGTGCGCAAGGAGTGATTTCAGGGTCTAGATTTGGGATTAATTCCTCCAGAAATATACAGTTGTAAATTATAATGCATCTTTCTCTCCTACATTTCAAGGAGTGCAGTTCTCGGGCTTCAAGTGTTCCCAGTAATTTATGTGCCTGACTGAATTTATACGAGCAGTGAAGGTTCTCAGTACATTCTGCAGATCTGCCATTGCACTGTTATTATGCAACTGTATTCTAGCCTGGAGAGAACAAGGGATTGCAATTTGTTAGTGAGTTACATTCATTAAGGACACAGTAAATCTCTCAGTTGATTTAACCTGGTCTTCCGATGGCCCAGAGAAAACAGTATAATGTTCATTGAGGACAAATTATAGTGAGAGGAAAGAAAAAACTGGATCGGGGTTTAAAAGAAAATCATCTGCTCAACAGAGAGAAGATAAATGTAAGAGACTTATAAGTGATAATGTCAGATGTTATGTTCAAGGATCACAACGGTGATACGCTAATAACTGCAAGGAAAATCATGGGCTGGATAACTAGAACCTTGAAAGAGAGAGAGATAGAGATGGTTTGAATATTTCTGTATACTGACAGCACCTTTCGAAGCAGATAAAATTTCAGAAATAGTGAACCTTCACTTCTAAGATAAATCCAGTCAATTACATAAATTACTGGGAGCACGTGAAGTTCCTCAAACTGTACTCTTCGGAACATAGGCGAGAAAGATAAATCATTTACACCTGGGTAATTCTGAAAGAACTGATTCCAAATCTGCCCACCGAAACTGCGCCCTACGATAGCAGGAGGCTCGGCAGAAAAGCAAGGATGTCATAAGTGTAGAGGTTACCTGGAAGTTATTCCGGGGATCAACGCCCCCGCGGCCCGGTCCATGACCAGGCCTCCCGGTGGATCAGGGCCTGATCAACCAGGCTGTTACTGCTGGCCGCACGCAGTCCCACGTACGAGCCACAGCCCGGCTGTGGCCAAGATTTTTCATCTCTCTTCCTCTAATCTCATAACTGTCTTCAAGATAAAGCATAATATGTTCCTCAAATTAGTTCCTGATCAGCAAGACTTTGCTTCTTGCACTGGATTGTATGAGACTAGCACTAACAGCCTTGTTGATCAACCCATGATCCTGGAAGCCTAGTCTTGGGCTGTGCTGCGGGGGACTGACCTCCAAAATCGTCTTCACGTAGTGTAACGTGGGAACTCTTGAATGACAAGCACATATTTTGTACTCGACCTCGGGAGACCTCCCTCCCTGGAGGCCACACGGGGAAGAGGAGGGCGAAGAAGTAGGGGTACCGGAAGTGGGGGTTGATGGGGCGAGGGGTAAGGGAAAAGTGCAATAGGTGGGGGTGAGGAAGAGTGAGGAACAAGGGAGGACTCAACTCTCATCGTGACCTAACTATTCATGATATATTAGTTAAATATACACCTGTGCAATAAGCAGGATACTTACTGAGGCTACGTTTCGCACAGCAAGCAGCTTTGCTAAACCAACACGATGTAACGTACGGAAAAAGAGTACACAAAGAGAGTCCAGAGAGCAGTGTATTCTTAAAGTTAGTGGGAGTATTAGTAGTTTGTGTGTAGGTATTACTAGAAGTAATAGCAGAATAGTAGTAGTAGTAGTAGTAGTAGTAGTAGTGGTAGTAGTAGCAGTGAGTAGGCAATGGTAGTCATCTCCGGCCATCTGATCTTCCATCTCCGGCCACTTAACCTTACATCTCCATCCGCCTGACCTTACATCTCCATCCGCCTGACCTTACATCTCCATCCGCCTGACCTTACATCTCCATCCGCCTGACCTTACAGCTCCAGCCACCTGACCTTGCCTCCATTACATATCCTCTGAATCCAAGAATATCATTGTATTCATTTGACAAAGCTCCTGGTTCGTCAGGAACCAGGACAAGTGTTTCCTGACGCGAGTCTTAGTCAGATAATAACCCGCCGTTGGAGCTTTCGGTCATCAGACTGAGACCTTCAGCTGGCTTACCAGTCCACCCTTTTAAAAATTAAGGTCACTTATAACCAATTTTCCTGATAAGTCATACACTGGCTTGACCAGGTTCATGGTGAGCGAGTACCAACAGCCTCATTGTTCACTTAACATTCTCTGCTTTCCTCTGCTCTCTCTCTCTCTCTCATATATATATATATATATATATATATATATATATATATATATATATATATATATATATATATATATATATATATATAAAATATATATATATATATAATAAGAGTTATTAATGAGAGAATTAAGAGTAACACAGAGAATAGGATAGCAGATGAACAAGGAGGCTTTAGGAAAGGTAGGGGATGTGTGGACCAGGTGTTTACAGTGAAACATATAAGTGAACAGTATTTAGATAAGGCTAAAGAGGTTTTTGTGGCATTTATGAATTTGGAAAAGGCGTATGACAGGGTGGATAGGGGGGCAATGTGGTAGATGTTGCAGATGTATGGTATAGGAGGCAGGTTACTGAAAGCAGTGAAGAGTTTTTACGAGGATAGTGAGGCTCAAGTTAGTATGTAGGAAAGAGGGAGATTATTTCCCAGTAAAAGTAGGCCTTAGACAAGGATGTGTGATGTCACCGTGGTTGTTCAATATATTTATAGATGGGGTTGTAAGAGAAGTAAATGCGAGGGTCTTGGCAAGAGGCGTGGAGTTAAAAGATAAAGAATCACACATAAAGTGGGAGTTGTCACAGCTGCTCTTTGCTGATGACACTGTGCTCTTGGGAGATTCTGAAGAGAAGTTGCAGAGATTGGTGGATGAATTTGGTAGGGTATGTAAAAGAAGAAAATTGAATACAGGAAAGAGTAAGGTTATGAGGATAAAAAGATTAGGTGATGAAAGATTGGATATCAGATTGGAGGGAGGGAGTATGGAGGAGGTGAATGTATTCAGATATTTGGGAGTGGACGTGTTAGCGGATGGGTCTATGAAAGATGAGGTGAATCATAGAATTGATGAGGGGAAAAGGGTGAGCGGTGCACTTAGGAGTCTGTGGAGACAAAGAACTTTGTCCTTGGAG
>NC_091355.1:405622-418122 GCF_038502225.1 Cherax quadricarinatus
ATTCTCTGATCGCGGGTTCTAACCCCACCTGTGGTATGGTTTGATTATTCTTATTGTTAGGAAATACGGAGGTAGGAGATTAAAAGGTGTGGAACTACAAGCAATATTTAGAGGACTGAGAGAGACTTCAGGTGATTTTGATATTTAGAAAGACTGGGAGCGTATAACTGGAATAGAGGAAAGGAGGAATACACGGTAACCCCAGGAAGGATGGAGAGAGGGAGCAAAGGAGGTTTTGAGAGCAAGAATCTTAGATATCCAACAGGCTTGTGTGAGTTTTACATAGGAGTGGAGGCAAGTGGTTTTTTATGGCTTGACCTGCTGTTGGAGTGCAAGTAAGGTAACATTTATCAATAAATCCAGGGAAACCTGTTAGCTGGATCTGAGTCCTGGAAGCTGGAAATGAAATGCCTGCACTCTGAAGGAGGGGCAGGGAGGCTGCACTTCAGAGAGCTTCTGGCAAAACAGCGATTAAGTAACAGTTAAAGTGTTGTCTCATTTTCGGGTCACGTTCCTTCGGTGGAAGACGACCGGTGTGCTAAAAAGGGTTAGCAGTCACCTTCAAATTTAAGAACGAAAACAAAAAAAAAATTAAAAAATACGAAATGTGAGAAGTAGAAGTCTATCAAGCAGGAAAGTCCTTCCAACTCCCCGCTAGAGAGCACTGAGAAAGTTAGTCGACCGTAGTGTGGTGGTGGTGGTGGTAGTGGTGGTAGTAGTGGTGGCGGTGGTGGTGGTGGTAGTAGTGGTATGGGTTGTGTTGTTGGGTGGTATACACCTATGATCGATTTTCTTGTTGAGTGGCTGTTCAACCAGGCTGTTCCTGTTAGCGGCCTGTTGACCTAAACAGCCATCACAGCCTGGTTGGTAGGGCTCCTGGCAGAGGCAGTGATTCAGTTTCCTCTTGAGAACTTCTACCCTATGATGGCAATATTTCTGATGTTCTCGGGTAGCAGGATCAAGAGTCTTGGACTACGGATGTTGACCTACGGCCTCACTGCTTTTCGCTGGATTTATTTAACTTTCTCTCATATCTCTTACTCCAGCAAGCTGTTCTGTTAATTTGAACATTTGGGACCTGCCTATCCAGTATTTTCCAGGTAAACATTGTCAGGTATTTCACTGTTCCTTGCGTCAGATACAACATCCTTTACTTAAACTATCTCTGTGTGTTTTCCAGTGATGAACTAATCTATGTTTGTTTTCCAGTGTTGAACTAATATGTGTGTTTTCCAGTGTTGAACTAATATGTGTGTTTTCCAGTGTTGAACTAATATGTGTGTTTTCCAGTGTTCAGCTGAGCAATAATGCTGATGGTATAAACCTTGGTAATAAATACCGACAAGTTGGTTTAGAAAGACACGTAAGCAAACACTATAACATATTTATTAGAAAACGTTTCGGTCCTGGAACCTTGATCACTTCTAACATACAGAGGTAGAAAGACATATATATATAATATATATAATGTCTTTCTACCTCTGTATGTTAGAAGTGATCAAGGTTCCAGGACCGAAACGTTTTCTAATAAATATGTTATAGTGTTTGCTTACGTGTCTTTCTAAACCAATAATGCTGATCACCAACTCCGAGACTCAGGGACTAATTACCTCATCTTCTGTATATAGTTCTACTGTCTTCCCATTATGTCCACGGATTTGTATTGATAAAGCCACTGGAGGGCGAAACGTCTACAATAAAGATACCCAGATGTTGCACACGTGTCTAATTCTTCATTATTGTTGATATGTGACCACAAGTGATTTAAACAGTGCCATCACTGGCGTTATTTTTTTCTAAATTAAAGGTTCTAATTATTCACAATCTTATTTATCTGACTGTTTCTGCATTTGGTTTATTGAGTTCTGTAAATTACATAACATCTGACATGATTATTCCTAAGTCGTTTACCTATTTTTTTATATTGTCTGTGATGGTTTATCAGCGTTCTGCGTTCTCTGCTCGTTTAGAGTTCCTTGTTCTTTTTATGTAGGAGGAACAAAGAACTCAACACGAGCACAGAACGAGTCTTTCAATGGTCAAATATGAACATGATGTTCAATAGGGAGAGAATTCTGTCTCTATTGAACATCATTAATATAAAAAAGGCACAATACCGTGGCTGGAACAATACACAAATAACCCATACATAGAAGAGAGGAACTTACGATAACGTTTCTTAGTATCTGACTGACTACTACTACTACTACTACTACTACTACTACTACTACTACTACTACTACTACCTCCACTACTTCCTCTCTTGCTACCGTCCCTGTCTGCTGACTTATATGTATTCCCTCCTTCTCTCCATTGTTGACATCCGAGTGTTGGTTTTCTGTCTTCTACTGGGACGACTTTCATACTTATTTTGGTATCGTTCACGAAGCATAAGAAGCTGTGACTAGTGTTTTTATAGCAGTTGTCTGAGAAACAGTAATGGTGCTAGGACCTTGCCACTGCCTGGTTGACCAGGCAAGCATCAGACGAGCCTGGCCCATGGCCGGATTTCGGGAGTTTCTAAGTGTGTGGAGTTTTACCTGCGTCTCAGTTCCTCTAAAGATCACTGAGTGCTCATGTTTATGTTACTTTGACTTTCTTTACAACATACACTTCTACAACACATACTCCTACAAGATACTCCTACACATTCTCCTACAACACACACTCGTATGACACATTCTCCTACAAAATCTCCTACAACACACACCCCTACAACACACACCCTTACAACACACCCTTACAACACACACCCTTACAACACACACCCTTACAACACACACCCTTACAACACACACCCCTACAACACACACTCCTACAACACACACTCCTACAACACACACTCCTACAACACAAACTCCTACAACAATTACCCCCTACAACACACACACCCTACAACACACACCCCCTACAACGCACACCCCTACAACACACCCCTACAACACACACCCTTACAACACACACCCTTACAACACACACCCCTACAACACACACACCCCTACAACACACACACCCCTACAACACACACACCCCTACAACACACACACCCCTACAACACACACACCCCTACAACACACACACCCCTACAACACACACACCCCTACAACACACACACCCCTACAACACACACACCCCTACAACACACACACCCCTACAACACACACTCCTACAACACACTCCTACAACACACACTCCTACAACACACACTCCTACAACACACACTCCTACAACACACACCCCTACAACACACGCCCCTACAACACAGACTCCTACAACACACACCCTTACAACACACACCCTTACAACACACACTCCTACAACACACTCCTACAACACACACTCCTACAACACACACTCCTACAACACACACTCCTACAACACACACCCCTACAACACACACCCCTACAGCACAAACTCCTACAAGACAAACTCCTACAACGCACACTCCTACAACACTCCTACAACACACACTCCTACAACACAAGCTCCTACAACACTGCCAACAAACATACGTTATACTGTCAAGGTGATTTCTAAGATAATGACAGAAAATGTTACCTAAGACGTTGATGCTCTCACGTCTCTCATCACTCTCATCCAGTCTTGATGCCCTCACATCTCTCATCACTCTCATCCAGTCTTGATGCCCTCACGTCTCTCATCACTCTCCTCTAGTCTTGATGTCCTCACATCTCTCATCATTCTCATCTAGTCTTGATGCCCTCACATCTCTCATCACTCTCATCCAGTCTTGATGCCCTCACGTCTCTCATCACTCTCATCCAGTCTTGATGCCCTCACGTCTCTCATCACTCTCCTCTAGTCTTGATGTCCTCACATCTCTCATCATTCTCATCTAGTCTTGATGCCCTCACGTCTCTCATCACTCTCATCCAGTCTTGATGCCCTCACGTCTCTCATCACTCTCATCCAGTCTTGATGCCCTCACATCTCTCATCACTCTCATCAAGTCTTCCAAGCCGCGGGTAATATAACTTTCTGAGTCGTTCTCATGCACAGAGAAACCGGTGAAAGTACAGAGCTGCACCTTCAGGTTGCAACAGGAAATGAGAAACAAAAAATTTCGGGACCATTACGGCCTGCAAATGAGAAATCACAATGAATATAAACGTCACAATACCGTGGCTGCAACGATTCACTAAAAACGACGTTTCGCTCATTTTGGTATTCAACATTTTGCAATTGATCTTAAGGTTCTGATATCAAGCTGCTGCCCCTATTCACCTAGCGGTAAGTAGGTACCCACTATTCACCTAGTAGTAAGTAGGTACCTGCTGTTTTCCCAGCAGTAAGTAGGTACATGCTGTTTACCCAGCAGTAAGTAGGTACCAACTATTCACCTAGCAGTAAGTAGGTACCTGCTATTTACCTAGAAGTAGGTACCTGCTGTTCACCTAGCTGTAAGTAGGCGCCCCCTGTTCACCTAAGAGTAAGTAGGCATCTGCTATTTACCTAGCAGTAAGTAGGTATTCACTGTTCACCTAGCTGTAAGTAGCCACCTGCTGTTTACCTAGCAGTAAGTAGGTACTCTTTGTTCACCTAGCAATAGCTAGGTACCTGGGTGATAAAGAAGAAATAGGCACAATACCGTGACTGGTGACTGAAACAATACACAACCTGCACATACCAAACCAGCAGGAAAACTGCACCTGAGGTACCAAGCCAGCAGGAAAACTGCACCTGAGGTACCAAGCCAGCAGGAAAACTGCACCTGAGGTACCAAGCCAGCAGGAAAACTGCACCTGAGGTACCAAACCAGCAGGAAAACTGCACCTGAGGTACCAAACCAGCAGGAAAACTGCACCTGAGGTACCAAACCAGCAGGAAAACTGCACCTGAGGTACCAAGCCAGCAGGAAAAATGCACCTGAGGTACCAAGCCAGCAGGAAAACTGCCCCTGAGGTACCAAGCCAGCAGGAAAACTGCACCTGAGGCACCAAACCAGCAGGAAAACTGCACCTGAGGCACCAAGCCAGCAGGAAAACTGCACCTGAGGTACCAAGCCAGCAGGAAATCTGCACCTGAGGTACCAAGCCAGCAGGAAAACTGCACCTGAGGTACCAAGCCAACAGGAAAACTGCACCTGATGTACCAAGCCAGCAGGAAAACTGCACCTGAGGTACCAAGCCAACAGGAAAACTGCACCTGAGGTACCAAGCCAACAGGAAAACTGCACCTGAGGTACCAAGCCAACAGGTAAACTGCACCTGAGGTACCAAGCCAACAGGTAAACTGCACCTGAGGTACCAAGCCAACAGGTAAACTGCACCTGAGGTACCAAGCCAACAGGAAAACTGCACCTGAGGTACCAAGCCAACAGGTAAACTGCACCTGAGGTACCAAGCCAACAGGTAAACTGCACCTGAGGTACCAAGCCAACAGGAAAACTGCACCTGAGGTACCAAGCCAACAGGTAAACTGCACCTGAGGTACCAAGCCAACAGGTAAACTGCACCTGAGGTACCAAGCCAACAGGAAAACTGCACCTGAGGTACCAAGCCAACAGGTAAACTGCACCTGAGGTACCAAGCCAACAGGTAAACTGCACCTGAGGTACCAAGCCAACAGGTAAACTGCACCTGAGGTACCAAGCCAACAGGTAAACTGCACCTGAGGTACCAAGCCAACAGGTAAACTGCACCTGAGGTACCAAACCAACAGGTAAACTGCACCTGAGGTACCAAGCCAACAGGTAAACTGCACCTGAGGTACCAAGCCAACAGGTAAACTGCACCTGAGGTACCAAGCCAACAGGTAAACTGCACCTGAGGTACCAAGCCAGCAGGAAAAATGCACCTGAGGTACCAAGCCAACAGGTAAACTGCACCTGAGGTACCAAGCCAACAGGAAAACTGCACCTGAGGTACCAAGCCAGCAGGAAAACTTTGTTTAGAATTGACTGCTTCGTTTAGATTTATTACTAAGTCGTCTTATTACGAAACCGTATTAAGAGGGTTACAAACAAATCACAGAACCGGTGAGGCATTGATGGGACCTGAGCTAGAAGACGACACAGTGACGCTCGTGTGGGTTTCATCTGTAATAACATGCATTTGTGGCCACAGTGTGTGGCCCATGCTAACCTCCCTATCGTGTATCGTCTTTGGTATATCTTTACCTTTGATGAGTTTTGAGAGTCTTTCTACTCCCGGAGCCCGACCATGGGCCAGGCTTGTCTGGTGCTAGCCTGGTCAGCCAGCCAGCCTGTTGCTGCTGGAGACCCACCGCCCCACATATCCATCACAGCCTGGTTGATCTGGCACCTGGTGAAGATACTTGTCCAGTTTTCTCCTGAAGACTTCTACACTTGTTCTAGCAGCATTTCTGCAGAACCAGCATTTGTGGTCACAATGGTGGCCCATGCTAACCTCCCTATGGTGTATAGAAATATAGCTAGTTGGATGAATTTCACTAGAGTCAGTGGTGAAGTGGTTAACGCACTGGCCTGTGAGTTTTACCACTCACTTGCCTTGGATCCAAACCCCACCCCGTCCCTGATTTCTATAAAATTAATCATGAAACAGGACAATTAAGAGTAACACAATCTTCATTTTTCTCTTCCTCTTTTCGTATGCATCTCTTCTCTTCCACTATCTTCTCTTCTCCTATTCTACTTTGTTCTCTTATCTTTTTTTTCCTTTTCCTCGTTGTCTCATTTTTTCTATTCCTCCTTTTTTAAATCTTCTTATTTACGATAGCCAAATATTTCTGTATGATTTAGCGCTTCACGATTACCGAACGCATAGTTTAGGATTACTAAAGAGGGATTAACGATGGTCAAATAAGGATTTACGATCACCAAACAACGCGTTAGCGATATATAAGGGATTTATAATGGTCAAACAAGAAAATTTACGATGACCAAACAAGGGAATTTACGGTACTTAACACGGGGATTTACGATGACCAAACATTGGGATTTACGAGGATCAAACAATGGGATTTACGAGTACCAAAACAAGGGGATTTACGGGAACCAAACAATGAGATTTAAGCTGACCAAATAAAGGATTTACAAGGATCAAACAAAGGGGATTTACTATGACCCATAAGCCTACAATGCCTACCTAGCGAATTCATTAAAACTGTCATCAGTACAAACTTAAAGTTACATTCCTGGTTTTTTGAGAACGTTGAGAGTCATTCCTAAGCTTTAAGAACGCTGACAGTTATTACTAAGTCTTTGAGAAAGCTTAAAGACCTTCTTGAGTAAATATGAATGAAGGAAAACGAATTGTATTGTCTTTCAGATAGCTGTCTTTAAAAATACTGATAGACACTTGCTTCTTTGTTAACCCACTCTTGTGTTTTTCAGTGCCCTGACAAAGACTATTACGTCTTTCAGAATGCTGATAGACGCTTGCATCTTTGCTGATCCACATGTGCGTCTTTAGGTGTGCTGACAAACACTATTGTCTCTTGAAGAATGCTGATAGACGGTTGCATCTTTGCTGACCCTTTTGTGTATATCTCACAGCTCTGACAGACACTGGCTTCCACCAACTTGCAGAAGAAAGCCGTACGGTTCACGATCCCTTTCTTGCAAGGCTCCTTCAGAGATAGAGCAGACTGGAAAGGGTCGCTTCCAGTCCCTTCTTGCATTGTTGCTTGAAGGATTCACACGCAGAGAGAAGGGAGGAAGATCGCGAGGGCGTGCTTCTCCCCATCACCCCATTTCCCCATCCCCCCCACCACCCACAACGCCCCCCAAACACCACCCCCCTGATCCGGTTCCAACAAAGCGGCCCACCAAGAAAGCTGCGATCTAGTTTTTACAGCGGAGTGAATGTGCTGGAGGGTGAGATGCGGTCACGACTCTAGCGTAAGGTGCCTCTACACATAATTACAATAATAATAATAATCTTTATTTCGTGGCGAATTTGATAACTAAGCTGTCCTTATTTCTGTCTCTCACTACCATGCTTGCTCTCAAGCAACGTTCCCGCGTACGACACAACACTTGACGTAAAAATACAACGAAATGACGTTAAATAAGGCTGTTTTTATTCGTGTGTTTCACTTTAAAGCTTTATACAGTTGAGTTCTCCTTGAAAAAATCATCATAGGTCAGGAGGAGGAGGAGGAAGAGAATAAGATAATAATGCTAATTGGAGTATTAACCTGGAAGGTTAATGCACCTAAGAAGGGTCTCCAGTAGATCAGAAATATTCCCATTTTTTTAAGGGTCTGTTCATTGTGGGTTACTACATTGTACTGTTCGTACGGTCAGTGAGTGGTTCGCTCAACCTGTTTTAGGTTCGACCTTGCGTGTTTCAGGTTCGAACCCTGGTGTTTCAGGTTCGAACAGTGGTGTTTGAGGTTCGAACCCTGGTGTTTCAGGTTCGAGCAGTGGTGTTTGAGGTTCGAACCCGCGTGTTTGAGGTTCGAACCCTGGTGTTTCAGGTTCGAACCCGCGTATTTCAGGTTCGAACCCTGGTGTTTCAAGTTCAAAACCTGGAGTTTCAGTTTCGAACCCGAGTATTTCAGGTTCGAATCCGTGTGTTTCAGGTTCGAACCATGGTGTTTTAGGTTCGAACCCTGGTGTTTCAGGTTCGAACCCTGGGAGCCGAATGGTGGAAACAATTATACTGCCCCTCTGGGACTACACACCTGTGTAACCAAACACCTGCGTAACCAAACACCTGTGTAACCAAACACCTGTGTAACCAAGCACCTGTGTAACCAAGCACCTGTGTAACCAAACACCTGTGTAACCAAACACCTGTGTAACCAAACACCTGTGTAACCAAACACCTGTGTAACCAAACACCTGGCAGTAAGCTGATGGGTAGAATAAGTAATATGATATGTCACAGTGATTTAAAAACATCAAAGAAAGTTTTTTTTTTTTTTGGGGGGGGGGGCCAGATGTTTAGTGGTAATTGTTGTGGAGACCCTGACGAGTGCTGACTTGAGACATCCTCTTCTCTCAGTGCTGAGTCGAGACATCCTCTTCTCTCAGTGCTGAGTCGAGACATCCTCTTCTCTCAGTGATGAGTCGAGACATCCTCTTCTCTCAGTGCTGACTTGAGACATCCTCTTCTCTCAGTGCTGATTTGAGACATCCTTTTCTCTCAGTGATGAGTCGAGACATCCTCTTCTCTCAGTGCTGAGTCGAGACATCCTCTTCTCTCAGTGCTGACTTGAGACATCCTCTTCTCTCAGTGCTGAGTCGAGACATCCTCTTCTCTCAGTGATGAGTCGAGACATTCTCTTCTCTCAGCACTGAGTCGAGACATGCTCTTCTCTCAGCACTGAGTCGAGACATGCTCTTCTCTCAGTGATGAGTCGAGACATCCTCTTCTCTCAGTGCTGAGTCGAGACATCCTCTTCTCTCAGTGCTGAGTCGAGACATCCTCTTCTCTGTGCTGAGTCGAGACATCCTCTTCTCTCAGCGCTGAGTCGAGACATCCTCTTCTCTCAGTGCTGAGTCGAGACATCCTCTTCTCTCAGCACTGAGTCGAGACATCCTCTTCTCTCAGCATTGAGTCGAGACATCCTCTTCTCTCAGCACTGAGTCGAGACATCCTCTTCTCTCAGTGCTGAGTCGAGACATCCTCTTCTCTCAGTGATGAGTCGAGACATCCTCTTCTCTCAGTGATGAGTCGAGACATCCTCTTCTCTCAGTGATGAGTCTTCTTGTTTTCTGAGATACCTCCTTTATACACCTACCTCCTCTTAATGTAATGAACTCAGGGTGATTTATAAAGAACGATTCTGTGAATTAAGGAAAGAAAAGGGGACTCGAACTGAGGTCCATACTTATGTCTACTGCTGTAGTTACTCAGCCGCGTGACAGCAGTGCTGGTGGTCAGTACTGGACCTGTAATACATGTGCATCAAGGAATCAGTCCCCATTATTTCTTCTGTTTGTTTACTGTTGATGGCGTAATTGTAGTCTGTGGAGTTCTGTCTAGTGCCGCTGTCACGGGTGGGGGGTGGAGGTTGTCGCGGGTGGTGGGTGGAGGTTGTCACGGGTGGTGGGTGGAGGTTGTCAAGGGTGGAGGGGTGGAGGTTGTTACGGGTGGGGGTGGAGGTTGTCACGGGTGGAGGGGTGGAGGTTGTCAAGGGAGGACAGCAGCTGGAAGATTGAGATTTTTTTGAGAGGTTGAAGGTGGAGGGAGGGAGGGAGGGCGGGAGGAAAGAGGAAGGTAGGTAGGGAGACAGGGAGGGAGAGAGAGGGAAGGAAGGGGAGGGATGGAAGGTGGAAGGTAGGGTGGGGGACGGAGGGTGAATTTGCAGTGCTGGAACCAGGCCATGATTCAGCACTCCCAGCATTGTGGCAGTCATGTACACTGCACCTCACACACACACACACACACACACACACACACACACACACACACACAGGGCTTAAAGAAACTCTATGTATATTTACTGAGACATATCCATCTTATAATGTAAATAATTTTCATTATTATTATTATTATTATTATTATTATATTGCTTTCAGAATTATGATTACATCGCTTTAAAAATCATCATAATTCAATGGAAAGGGGAGAAAGAGCACACTAACAAAGAGAAGAAAGAGGCCAAAGAAGAAAAGAAAGCAAAGAAGTAAAAAGGGAACAGGTGAGAAGGGAAGATAACTAGAAGACAAGAAAGAAGAAGGGGAAGAAAGACGGGAAGACAGTAAGGTTAAAAGAGTAAGGGATGGAAAAGAGGGTGTAAGGAAAGGAGGAGGAGGAGGAGCAGAAAAGGCAGAGTAGAAGGAAAGGAGGTAGTGACAATCAGATATGAGACGGGTCGTGCTGGCAGGATGTCAGGATGGCAGAATGGCAGGATGGCAGGATGGGTCCTGCTGGTGGGAATTACATGACTCGAGTACGCTAGACTTCTCCTCAGCCTGATTACCTAGGAGCTAGTGTGACACACACACACACACACACACACACACACACACACACACACACACACACACACACACACACACACATACACACACACACACAAAGGAAGTGGAATAATCTGGAGAGCAATGTAGCAGAGGCAGGATCTATACATAGCTTTAAGAAGAGGTATGATAAAGCTCATTTAGCAGGGAGAGAGTGCCTCTAGTAACGACCAGTAATGAAGCGGGGCCAGGACCTATGACTCCATTCCCTGTAGCCACAATTAGGTGAGTACATCTGGATAGGCTGCAAGCCTGGTCCAGCATCTACTTCCTGGAAGCGGGGCCAGAAGCTATGACTCGACTCCCTGTAGTCACAATTAGGTGAGTACGTCTGGACAGGCTGCAAGCCTGGTCCAACATCTACTTCCTGGAGACGGGGCCAGAAGCTATGACTCGACTCCCTGTAGCCACAATTAGGTGAGTACATCTGGATAGGCTGCAAGCCTGGTCTAACAACTAGTTCCTGGAGTTTAACGTCACCAAGTACAAAGTTATGACGATTTGGGAAAGTCAGAGAAGATCCCAGACAGAGTACAGGCTAGGGGGCCAAAGACTGCAAACCTCCCTCAAGGAAAAGGATCTTGGGTGAGTATAATACCGAGCACATCTCCTGAGACACAAATCAACCATATACCTGCTGCAGCATTTGGGCGCATTGTAAACCTAGGAACAGCATTTCGACACTTTAGTAAGGATTCGCTCAAGAGTCTGTACAACGTGTACGTCAGACCCATACTGGAGTATGCAGCACCAGTATAAAACCCACACCTGGTCAAGCATGTCAAGAAATTAAAAGTCCAAAGGTTTGCAAAAAGACTAGTCCCAGAGCTAAAAGTATGTATTACGAGGAGAGGTAAAGGGAAATGTTCCTGACGACACTGGAGGACAGGAGGAATAAGGGGGATATGATAGCGACATATAAAATTCTGAGAGAAATTGAGAAGGAACTGACAGATAGGTGAATGAGACAAAGGTTAGTGAGGCAGATAGACAGGTGAGTCAAGCAGACAGACAGGTGAGTCAAGCAGACAGACAGGTGAGTCAAGCAGACAGACAGGTGAGTCAAGCAGACAGACAGGTGAGTCAAGCAGACAGACAGGTGAGTCAAGCAGACAGGTGAGTCAAGCAGACAGACAGGTGAGTCAAGCAGACAGACAGGTGAGTCAAGCAGACAGACAGGTGAGTCAAGCAGACAGGTGAGTCAAGCAGACAGACAGGTGAGTCAAGCAGATAGACAGGTGAGTCAAGCAGACAGACAGGTGAGTCAAGCAGACAGACAAGTGAGTCAAGCAGACAGACAGGTGAGTCAAGCAGACAGACAGGTGAGTCAAGCAGACAGACAGGTGAGTCAAGCAGACAGACAGGTGAGTCAAGCAGACAGACAGGTGAGTCAAGCAGACAGACAGGTGAGTCAAGCAGACAGACAGGTGAGTCAAGCAGACAGACAGGTGAGTCAAGCAGACAGACAAGTGAGTCAAGCAGACAGACAAGTGAGTCAAGCAGACAGACAGGTGAGTCAAGCAGACAGACAAGTGAGTCAAGCAGACAGACAAGTGAGTCAAGCAGACAGACAGGTGAGTCA